>NC_060276.1:6674627-6951132 GCF_021613505.1 Equus quagga
CATAATTTTTATAGAATCCATTTTCTAGTAATATTCATTGTTTACTTTTAATTAAAGGTCCTAGACTTAGTGCAGTTTCTCATTAACTAGTAGATTTTTGTTCAGTACAAATGCAAATAATTTTTGTTCAATGGAATAGGTAACCTGAAATATTTATGGCCTTTTGGACATTAACCTAACTTTTTTTTGGTTAAATTTTCTACAAATACCTTAGCTTTGGAATTGCTTTTTGAAATAGTCATAATATTTTACTGTTTCACTCATTAGTTAAGTGGTTAAATAAAATCCTTTTCACGTGTTAAGAAAGAAAAGAAAAGAAAAATAAGGAAAGGGAAAAAGAGAAAAGAAGATGATTAGAGTAGATGACTTCTGAGGTCCTCCTAGCTCTCATCAGTTGGGGATTCTATGTTCTGAGTGTCTTACAGAGAGGAACTTTGGAGAGCCTTAGGAGAAATGAGAAGATGAAGGCAGATGGAGAATCTTCTGTTTGTAGTCTCTCAGTATGCTAGTCTATCACACCTCTAGGTATGGGGTATAGACAGAGAATAGTGAAGCATTCATTAACATTACAGATTCTCAAACTTCGATTGTAAAGAAAGGCGTCAAAATTACTTACATCTATAAGCTGCATGTTTCTGACAAATACATTAATTTCTTCTGTCCTTTAAAAGTTATCTCTAGAATGCTCTGAAAAAATATTTTGGTGAATTTGTTTATATATTCATGATAAAGCAAAAGAAAAAGGAGTGAGAGTACAGGAGATAGTATTGATTGTTTGAAAAGTGGTATTAAAATTTAGAATCTCCAAAGAACATGAAATCAGTAATTCAAAAAGATTTATGTACCCCTGTGTTCATCGCAGCATTATTCACAATAGCCAAGACACGGAAGCACCCAAGTGCCCATTAATGGATGAATGGATAAAGGAGATGTTGTATATATATACAATGGAATACTACTCAGCCACAAAAAAGGTCAAACCATCCCATTTGTGACAACATGGATGGACCGTGAGGATATTATGCTAAGTGAAATGTCAGACAGAGAAAGACAAATAACGTATGATTTCACTCATATGTAGAAGATAAACAAACACTTAGATAAGGAAAACAGATTGGTGGTTGTCAGAGGAGAAGGGGTTGGGGGGAGGATGAAAAAGGGTAAAGGGGCCCGTATATATGGTGATGGATAAAAACTAGACTAGTGGTGGTGAACACGATACAGTCTACACAGAAACTGAAGTATAATAAAGTATGTCTGAGATACACACAATGTTATAAGACAGTATGAGCTCATTAAAATATCTTCTAAAAATTTAGAATCTCCATTATTTTTTTCCAGCTTTATTGACACAAAATTTACGTATAACATTATGGAAGTTTAAGGTGTACAACATGATGATTTGATACACTTATATATTGTGAAATGATTACCACAGTAGGGTTAGTTAATACCTCCATCACCTCACATAATTACCATTTTCTTTTGTGGTGAAAACATTTAAGATCTACTTTCTTAGCAACTTTTAAGTGTATAGTATGGTATTGTTAATTATAGTCACCATGCTGTATGTTGGAACCTCACAACTTATTCATCCTGTAACTGTATATTTGTATGCTTTGTCCAAAATCTCCCTATTTACCCCACCCCCCAGCCCATTCTATTCTTTGACCATTCTATTATAGAATTCTAATGACCATTCTATTCTTTGTTTCTATGACTTTGACTTTTTCAGTTTCTGCATGTAAATGAGATTATACAGTATTTGTCTTTGTCTGATTTATTTCACTTATCATAATGTCCTTAAAGTCCATCCATGTTGTTGCAAATAGCAGAATTTCCTTCTCTCTCATGGCTGAATAATATTTCATCACACATATGTATATCTCACAACTTTATACACTTGTATGAAGATGAACAGTTAGGTTGAGGCATGTTGAGTAGTGGGGGTACCCATGGGCCAGTTGGGGGGAACCGAGGGCAAGGTATTCCTGGTGGTTTGTGGTTGGACTTCGTGATGGAGTCTGTGATGCAGTTAGTAGGATCCACTTCCCTTGATACCCTCTGGGAGTCGTATCTGCCACTCTCCCAGCCTCTTCTGGCCCCCAGTCATGCAGCTCATGATTCAGTACTCTGGATGGGGCAAGAGAGAAAGGGGCCTCATTGGCAGCATTCTGCGTAGCTGGAGGAATCCAAGGGCTCACTGACATGCTCTCACTTTCCCCCATGGAAGAAATCACAGCCAAAAAGATGTCTCTTTGCACTAAGCTGTACCACCTGGGGGAGGCGTGGTGCAGGTAAAGTCAAACTGGTCCTCTTACCCTCTCCAGTGCATCCAAACTTGTATTTTTTTCTCTTTTGCTCTAACTGTGTGCGGCTACTTTTCCTCTGGAAATCTGGACTTCCACAAAGGCTCTCTCATCTACGGGTGATTGTCTAAGACAGTGTTCTCCAGTGGCTCCTGGACCATGGCTGATAGGGGCTGGCACTAGTTCATGGGCCTCTGAAGTGTCCATGACCAAGACGGAGGTCTGTATACCTATGACCTGTCAAATGGGTGGGCAAGACTCCTCCTGTGTCATTTGGCTTATTGTGCTGGATCCCACGGTTCCCACAAGGACACTTTTGTCTGTGAATGGATGCCAAATTGTTGTTGAGGGGGCATAAGAATGAGGGATGTCTTATTCAGCTATGTTGCTGATGTCACTCTAGAATCTCCATTCTTACGCTAGAAGTATAGTTAAGTCCTTCTCATTTGGGAGAAGGACTAGGCAGCTATAGATATCCCAAATCACTGCTTGAGAGTTTCCCTCAGGTTTAAAGTGCTTTCTAAACAGAAAGAAATTACCCAGAGGGATTTGCTTTACCTGAGGGTGTTTCTTATTTCTCTGTGAGCATCACCACAGTTCCCCACTGTCTGAACCAAGAATCCCAGGGTGGTGGGAGAAAAAAGATGGGCTACAGGAGTATGAAGTTGGATGCGTAAGTAAAAGTGCCTTGTTCTGCCTTCTGCTTCTCACTGGTCAGTGAGAAGCAGCTGGACTCTTTGCTTTTTCTGCCATTTTAATTGCGTGTATTCCTCCCAGCCCATACTGCTTCTGAGTTGTTAGCCTGATTGGTGAGCTCAAAGCCTTCTACTGATACCTTTGGATGATTTCAAATAAGTAAAAATAATGTGGAATAGGAAGGTTTGGAATTATTTGGGAAAACTTTATTTCTTTTGAAAACCTTAGCGATCATGTAGAACGTTGAGAACTATTGAAAGAGAAAGGAAAAATGCAAGTATATGAATATCCAATGTCTGCTTCAAATAAGATGCAAGGCAACATATGTAGAAGTATGCATCTTCCAAGAGGAAAGATATTCACATTGGACAAAACGCATTAACCAAGTGGTGGAAGGAAGGGAATATATTATATTTAAAAACCCTGTCTGAGGATAGCTATCATGAAATTCAGATCTAAAGGTCTTAAGAGATACAAGAAATAGGGAAACATGCATCATGTAGTTATCCTTATTTTAGTATGAGTAAATATATGAGTTCAGTAGGTAAAATAAACATTTTTCTTTCCACCAGCTCTAGGAGGAATTTGTCAAGAGGGGCTCTAAGAGGAGTGTTAGTAGTGATATCCTTGGTGGCATTCCCTTGTCGTGACATGCATCATGCTTGGAAAATCCAAGGTCAGAGACATTTTGTAGTTCTCCCCAATGGTGACTTTTTAGGTGCCAGACAGATGTAATCTAGGTATGGTTAAATATGCAAACAAAAAATGCACCTTTCTCAAGAATGATGTGCTTCTAAGGGTTTGTAGCATTTATTTTTCTAGTATAGCAGTCAACCAACAACTAACTAAACATTTCCTCAATCAATAATTATGCTAAGCAGAGCTGAGATTAGGGTTTCACCAGCTACTGTAATAAATATACACCCAAATATATAATAGCCTGATCAAAATATAGATTTATTTCTTGCTCATTTAAAAGTGCAAGATGGATGCTTCTAGTTGGGGAGGTTTGTTCTCCTACAATCTTTCAGTGGCCCAAGCTGACAAAAACTTTGCCATCATCATACTAGACCTCTTTGGTCTCCATGGTAATCTCCATCCAAATCAGCCTGAAGGGGGAAAGAGCATGGATACACTTGAGAGATTCTAATGCATCAGGGATTAATATAGCACACGCCATTTCCTCTCATATTTTGTTGGCTAGATCAGATTCATTTAACCACACTTGATACAAGTAAGGCTGGAAAAATGCAGTCAACTATTATGTGAATTGCTAGCAGTCTCTGCCATGTTTGCCTTTCTGATTAAAATATTCCTTTGTATCCTTCTCACACGTGGCACACATTTGAGACCTCTTTAAGTGAGACAACCCAAAATCTCATGCAGTCACTAAATCTAGCTCAACTAGATCTTGATGTGCTTCTTTATGTGCTGAGTACCCATGACCTAAAAAAACAAGCTGAGTTACCAGTACCTCCACCTCCCTGTATCCAGTATAGAATAGTGGAGTAAGGAAGGGTGAACGCAGTAAGAAATCCCACTCAGAAAGGGAAAATTGGGAAACACGTGGCAATCACCGATCCAGAGCAGTGATAGAATTCTGCTGGGCAGATACTGTGAGATTTCCCTGTCAGGGCAGTGAAGAAGCTTTTGTGATAAGCCGCTAATTCCTCTTTCTTTGAGGAATTCCTTTTTTCTATCACTCTCAGTGGCCCCTGGCTGCACATTCTGGGATTCTTTATTGTTCATTATTCCTCATTGCCACATCTGAAGTGGGTGAGAAAGAAATAAACAGCCCTGACAGCTGACAGCTGGTAGCGGGCCTGGCAACTAAATTTAGGCCATGGTGTTTACTGCTAAATAGCTAGGCCATGGTGTTCCCTGCTGAAATCAACAATTCCGTACAATATCAACAATGTTTGAAAAGAGATCACTCCACGACTTTGATGAAATATGAGGAAAAAGAAGATCCCTCAGTAATCATGACTAAACACAGACAAAAAGCAAGAACACTATGTAACCACAAAAAATAAGTGAACACCTCTCATTCCTGGTGATATAACTACTTTACCAATGGCAACTCTAGCCCCATATCATTCCTTCTACCACCTCGATAAAATTTATGACACTAAATTACAGAATTATCCTTGTTTCCTGTTAGTATTCAATCAAGAACAGATCCCCATGTCTTTAAATCGTCCCTAAAAGTATGCAGCACAAGCCCAGTCTCATCTGCTAAGGGCTGAATTGTGTTTCTTCCCCCCCAACTTCATAGGTTGCAGTCCTTAACCCCCAGCACCTGAGAGCATAACTGTATTTAGAGATCTTATCTTTAAAGAGGTGATTAAGTTAAAATGAGATCTTTAGAGTGTGCCCTAATCTTATCTGACTAGTATCCTCATAGGTAGAAAGACATTAGGACTCACAGACAACAGAGGCAGGTGCGCACAGAGAAAAGGCCACATGGAGACACAGGGAGAAGACAGCCATCTGCAACACAAGGAGAGAGGCCTCAGGAGAAACCAACCCTGCTGGCATCTCAATCTCAGACTTCTAGCCTCCAGAACTGTGAGAAATAAATTTCCATTAAGATGCCCAAATGCCACTCAGTGGGAATTGTTACGGTAGCCCTACCAAGCTGTACACCATCCTAAATCTCTCCCACTGAGACACGCTGTAATTCCTCATGTGGAGTCTTCCTTGCTGCAGGGAGTTAAAAAGCCTCATTTTGACCACAGGAATGTCACTGGTGGTCTTTGGTACTGGGCTTTATCATGAATGTGGAGGGGACATTCTCTCTTTGGGAAATGTATAGGTTTTGAAACATGTTTCTTGCTGGTGTCAATTTGAGACTCAAGAATTTCTTTACAAAACTGTAAAAAATGGACCTTTAGAAATTATTACTGAAAAAGAAATAAAGTAGGCTTCTTTCTGTTTGTTCACAGGCAGTTAGGTGTGCCAGTAATTATATTCAAAGCTGTTTCCTAGACATCGTTAAGTGTTGTATGTTTCCTAGTATCTTTACCTGATGCCTCTCTCTCTTAACTTAATGCTGCTACCTTGAGACCACCTAGATTATAGGCTTGTAGGAAGGTAACACTCATAAACTGAGTGCCTTTGCTTAAATGCAAAGTTTTAATGGGTATTTGTTGGTTAAAGCCTTTGTCAGTTTTAGTTCATACTTTTTGGGTTCCAAAAGCAGACAGCCTTTTTAATCCCATGGAATCTCTAAATTTCTGAACTCTGTTATTCTTTTTCATTTCTCCTTACAAGCATGAGTATTCTTTCCTGAGCTCATATTTTTCCTGTAATGCCTAGCTAAATGTATTGAGTTATCAACACTTGGCTAAATTTAAGAAGCAACCGTCAACGCACACTAACACTCTGGCTTTTTCAAAACTTTTTCTTCAAGAGATACAAGTTCAATAGGTACATGGTCTGCTTTCCAAGTTAACAAAAGCAACCATTTTACCAAATGTTTTGTTATGGAATTACAGTCATCCACTTTTTTGGCTCCGCATATCTGTTTCATTACGACCTGTCACCTGGTGTCCACCCTCTAAACAACTGCCTTATATTTTAGGGTTTCGTTATAGCAGAATTCTGCTCCGAGATACTAAATTCTATATTAGGATAACAGTAGTTATTGCACAAGAGGTAAAAGTTGGTAGGAAATAGTTTAACAGAAACCCAGCTGTTCCTTCCCGCACTTGTGTGGTTTCTTTTTACCTACGAATCTAGCTCTAGCATTTCAACATGTTAAAAACTGATCTCAACAACTCTTACCCTGACCTGTTCTTTCTCAAGCGCTACCCATCTCAGTAAATGGCCCTACCATCTTCCAAGTCGCCAAGCCAGAAACCTCTGTCTCCTATGTCTAAACCTTTCACAAAGCCCTAAATAACTCTCGAATCTGCCCTTCCTGTTCAGCTGTACTCTCATTTCTCTAGTTCATGTTCTTCTAATCTCCAACCTGGATTATGCACTAAATTTCTAAATGATCTCTCTTCTTCCATACTTTCACCCTTCTGATTAATTCTACCCACAGAACTTCAGCACTATTCTTAATATGTCACTTTCCTTTTCAAAACTTTTCAATGCTTCCTATTATCCTTACAGTACAACCCAAACTCTTTACTGTGGCCTGTGAGGTTCTTAATCATCTGGCTCCTGCCCACCACTCCGACTTTATCACCTCCCGCTCTCCCCATGCCCTTCACTTAAGCCACAAAGGCTTCTCAGTTCCATGAAATGCAGGTGGTGCTCTCTCTCATCTGTGAACTTCCGCACGTGCTGATTTTTCCTCCTAGAACACCCTTTACTATAACTCCTTTCTTTTTCTTGACTACCAGTCATTTTTTTGGTCTCAATTTAAATAACCCTTTTTCTCTTAACTTACTTCCCCTATATTCTGAGTTAGCTATCTTTCTTATGTGCTCCCATATTATTTGAATTCTACCATTTTAGCACATATTAGTTAAAAAACATTTATAGAGCTATAATAATGGTGATGATGATAAAAATAGTAATAATCATAATAAGTAGAATTTATTGAACACTGTACTTGGCACTGTGCTATGTACTGAGAGTGTAGTGGCAAGGAAGGTGGATATAGTCTTTGCCCTCATAGAGATAAAGAACAATAAAAACAATCGAATACACAAATAAAAATGTGTTGAAAAAATATATTGTGTTGAATCACATGAAATTGCTGATATTTGACCATTTTTTACGTATAAAATGGCAATTTCACAAAATTGACCAAATATTTTAAAAGTTTGCTGAGTAGTAAAAGAACACATGAAAAGGAGAAGAATAGGAAGGGTGGAGTGACTCCTTCAGAGCAGGTGATCCAGGAAAAGCTCCTGAGGAATATGGGAGCTGAGAAGAATGAGGTGGACCAAGCCATGTTAAGGTTAGGGGATAAATTTTTTAGATATAGGAAATGCTCATTGCACTGTATGATAATTTCCTATTTTAATTGTTTCCTTCACTAAACAGTAAGCATCACAATGACAGTCTTAATTTGTGAAATAGCAGATATGCAATTACAAGTTTTCTTAATGAATAAAAGAGTGCATAAACAAATGAATGAGTGGATCTGGACTCTGAGCACACCTCCAATACTGTCTCCCATCTTTTTTTTTTCTCAAGCTATTTCATCTAGTGATTCTGAGATTCTTGTTTTTTCCTGTAATCAAGGTATTCCTTCCTTCCTTCCTGCTTTTTCTCATTGAAATCTCTTCTGCCTGGAAAGCTTTTATCTGCCTGGCTAATTTATACTCATTCTTCAAATCTTTTATTAGGTACCACTTCCTCCAGGAGGAGTTCCCTAACCACTTCCCTTTTACCAGGCCCATCCTGTTCTCTGGTCTTTCTAGTACTTTGAATTTCCAACTATCATGGCACTTACCACATTTTTTAGATGACTAGACATATATATTGCTCTTCTCTCCTAGATTGTAAAATACTCTGGAGCAGGACTGAAGTTTTATTTTTCATTGTATCTCTAATAATAAGGGCTCAAAAATGATGTTGGACTGAGAATACCACATGAACAGTGTATGTGTCTGTGTGTGTGTATACATACACATATACAGTTATAGAATTAGTTATATAGTTAATTATGTTATATATCTATATCGGTATCTATCTATATCTGTGTTTCTATCCAGAGAGAAAGATTTAGTTTCAGTAAAAACTAGTAAATTAAATTTTTGGACATCAAAATGGACATAGAGAAAATCAAAGATATTTTGGTTTTTGGAATTATAAAAAATATTACACTAAATTCAAAAAGTAATAGTATTTCAGATGTTGTTTTATTTCATGTCTTTGCCTTATCCTTAGAAAAATACATACATTATGAACACAATCATGATAACCTCAAATGAACAATTTAGGAATGTGAGAAGGAGGAGGATGGCTAATGTAAATAATTCAGAAATGACAACTTTATTATCTTTACACAGAAATAACAGTTTACCTACAAAATATAACAGTATTTGAACATATACTTTATCCTACGGGAAGTCTGGAAAGAAGTGATTTGGCTCTTGGGTGGATACCTTATAATGATAGAAAGTTACATCTGAGGAATTCCTCTGATTCCAGATCAGTGTCACATGCAAGATACATCTTTTTTCTCTGCCAGTAAAAAAAAAAAAACAAAGGAAGAAAATCTTTGTGTAATACCCTGGGATGCTGCAGTCCAGAGGTGTTATTTTCCACAACTCAGCTGAGGCCTGCCAAGTTGGTGTTGACAATTGAATGTAGCAGGTAGAAGGCAGCAGGAAAGAAGCGGGATGATGGTGTCTGCTTATCAGTGGTGGGATAGCCCTGGGGAGGGGTTTTACAGGGGAGCCAAGGCCAGCCAGCATTTTCATAGGAGAAAGTGTCAGACTGAGGTAATATTGAGGCTATTTGTGTGCCCAAGCAAAAAGATGAGAACCCGAGGCAAAGCCAGAATTCAAACCCAGGCAGGTCATGGTCTATCAAGTGGCAGCCAGGCCCCCAAAGGGTATAAAGGAGCCACAGCTAAGTTCATTAACCCATCCATGACCTCACATAGTTACCTTTTGTGTGCATGTGTGGTAAGAATGCTTAAGATCTACTTTCTACAGAGTAGTGGTTACTCTGATAACCATTCACGCTGCATCCTTGGGCAAAAAGAACCTTCGAAGGCCCTGGCCTGGTTTCTGGGTCTTGGCCTGTTTTCTAAGATGACAAGACTCTGACCTAACCCTGGGTTCATGCCAGATACTTTAGACTAGACCCACAAAAAACTTGGTGTTTATGGGTGGGGTCAATCCCATTCTGCTATTGAAGTGCTGGCCAGGACTGCGATCATGTTTTCCTGGGTTTTTTTGTGGATTGTCTGTGAATGTATCACCCATCAAGACTGACATGAATTTCATTACATCCTGTCAGGCACTTTTTAAGAAAAAAATTTAATAAGTTCTGAGGATCTAATTTATAGCATAGTGATTATAGTTAATTATACTGCATTATATGCTTGAAATTTGCTAAAAAAAACCCAGATCTTAAGCATTTTTACCACACACACACAAAAGGTAACTATGTGAGGTGATGGATGTGTTAACGAACATAATTGTGGTAATCATTTCACAATGTATGGCAAATCATCATGTTGTACACTTTAAACACAGACAATTTTGCTTGTCAATTATACCTCAATAAAGCTGGAAAAATAATTTTTTTTTAAAACTGGCTGTAATGGCCCTCACTATTCTGTACCTAAGTGCTTCTTTTATAGATGTGAAGATGATGATAATTGCTATGATTTTTGAGGACTTACTCTGTGGCAGGCACTCTGTAAGAGCTTTCTGTATCTGATATTATTTAATCCTTGGGAGGCAGGCTAGAGTACTGGTCAGGGATATAAAATCTAGAGTTAAAGGCTTAGATCAGCATCCTAGATCTATTGCTCCCAAACTGTGGGCTCTGGGCCTCACTTTCCAAGCACTGTCCATGGCACTGGGATTACCAAGATGCCTAAGACCTGATCATTGATCTTATGGAGCTCACAGACTAGTGAAACTGTTCAGTCTAGTGCAGGGGTCAGCAAACTATGGGTATGTGGCCAACTTCAGCACAGTGCCTGTTTTTGCAAAGTTTTGTTGGCACACAATCATGCACATCCATTTACGTATTGTCTATGCTTGTTTTCATGTTACAATAATAGAGTTGAGTAGTTGTCACAGACAACCTTCTGGTCTGCAGAGCCTAAAATATTTACTATCCGGCCCTTTACAGAAAATGTTTGCAAACCCCTGCTGTAGTGCAATGGTTTGTGGTCATCATTAAATCCAGCGCATACAGGTGGAGAGCACAGGCTTTGGTGTCAGACAGATCTGGGTTCAAACACTAGCTCAGCAACTTACCCAACTGTGTGTCCTTGAACAAGTCACTCCTCGTACTTCCTCATCTGCAAAATGATGATGATAATAATACCTACCTCGTTGGGCAACGTGAGGAGTGAGGATGAAATGAAGTAGTCCATGTGAAGAGGTTAGTACAACGTCTGGCACACAGTAAGTGCTCATTATTTTATCTGCTATTATTATTATTGTTTTTATTGTGAGCTGTTTATTGGAAACTCACTGGCTTTGCTAGAGCAGGAAATTGTGGATGGGGAGTGGTAGAGGATAAAGATGGAAAAGCAGTAATGGTCAAATCCTGAATGTGGGGCAGATAACAGAAGCGACTGACAGGTTGCAGGTTTTCCTTTGAACGTGTGGATAATAGGGAGACATCGAAGACTGATAAACAGTGAGGGAGAATAGCATGATGAAAAATGCTACTTAGAGAAATTTTATGTATCTTCCTCTTTTTTTTTCCCTACAGCACTTATCATCTTATAGCGCACAGTATGACATTATTTATTATGTATATTTTTCATTGTCTATCTCCTACTGTGAGAATATAAGTTCCATGGGGTCAGGGTTCTTTGTTTGGATTACTAATGGATCCCAAGCACTCAGGATGGTGCCTGATGCATACAGGGCACTCAATAACTGTTGAAAGCATTTGGCCAGCAATGTGTAATATGGGCAAGAGGCAGGAACATCACAAAGGAGATCAATGCACTCTCAGCAATAAGTGTGAGGGCATGGGTGCTGGGTTAGGGTAATGGCAATGATCACAGAAAGACAGGGATAGCAATGTATTTTTGTTTCATTTCAAAATATTTTTCAGGACTTAGTAACTAATAAATGAGAGGAGTCAAGGAAAAGTTTGTTAAAGTAATGTGTTTTTATTTCTGAAAAATTATACACATATGAAGTTATATACCTGGTTTGATCTTCAGACCAGTTAACAGGTGTAATTTGGCAATGGGGAAATGCATATGCGAGGGGAAATATCAGTATTGCAAACAACTCCTTCTGTTGTTGACAAAATGAACCAGTCAATGTGTTGTCCTGCTAATGTGTGGGGATTAACTAGTTCTAGCCACTTATCTCTATCTGGATTTCTGTGATGTACGTTACAACCCGGACAATTTTACTACTTCATTATAATATCGTGTGTGTTGCAGTCCTGATGCTTTGCTTAGTTTTGATATGACTCTCATTCCCTTTTCTCTAAAGACTTTACATTCATAAATATACATTAAATTGCTAATGTATAAAGCTGCTAAAGATGGCATTTAATTGCTTAAAATTTGCTGATGAAAATGCTCTTTTTAAAAAGACTTTCCCCTTTAGGATCCCAGGGTGAGTGACAGTGCTATCTAGAATGGTTTATTTCTGCGTGAATAATTGCCTTGTGACTTCCGTAGCTCCAGTTTTCAATGGTACATCAACAAGCCTGGCTGCTTCCTCTTGCAGAGATGAATCAGACTCTCCCGTTAGCTCATATTTAGGGGCCCTCTGTTATCTTCTTATTCCCTTGAGGAGAGCAATTCCATTCAATTTAGCACACCATAGGTTCCTGAATGAATGCACTCTTGTCATTTTGAAAATGCCATTGTCAATTTGAAGCATCTCTCTGTTTTCTTTGCCTTGCTACAGGACAAGGGACAAAAGTGATTATGGTGTAAAATGTAATACATTGTTCCCAAAACTTAAATTGAGAACCAAAGGGAAACCAGGAAAGGAAAAAACAAAGAAGCACAATGGTCAGAAGTCCTACAGTAAGAAGAAGAAACTGAAAGAGACTTTATTAGAAAAAATGGAAGATGGTTGATGATTTTCAGACAAATTTTCAGCTAGTACCATTGTGCATTTACTAAACATGTGTTTACATTGATTTGGTTGGGGAAGGAGCCCATTGAAGATCTCTGCCCCAATCTGGTGCTTTCGAGCTCTCCACCCTAGCATTACTTAGACGAGTGATACAGAAGGGTGGTTGAATATTTAGGCTCTGGAACCGGACCATCCTGATCAAATCCCAGCTCTGCCACTTACTTGTAATGTGACCCTGAAAAAGTCCTACACCTTTCCAAACCTCAGTTTTTATATCTATAAACTGAAGACCATACAAACTTCTCAAAGTTGCTGTGAAGATTGAAATAGATAATCCAGGTAAACAACTTTCCAACTGGTAAATCTACACATTATAGTTATCATTATTATTACACAGATTTTCTGCTTCTGCCAAAACTGGAAAGCTAATTTTTTCCCTCCACATATCAGTGAATTTTAAGGAGGACCCCTGTCTCAGGCCACATAGTTTCCTATGCATGGTGGACTTCTCACCATCTTTACCACTAAAGACCTATCTTTTAGATCCAGTTGCACTCTATGACTTCCTTGATCCTCTTAGCTTTTAAGAATTATGCCTTCATCTGATGTCCAAAATTACGTTTTGCTGGTAGTACTTGTTCAGTACCTGGCTGACAGTATTTGCACTGTAGGCAACTATCTTACATTGCTTTCCTGGAACTGTAACTAAATTGTAAGACCCTTGAGGACAGGAATCACATTTCCTCTTGCAGCCTAGATTCCTAGCATGGTAGAATTCTGTCAAGATTCTCCATAAATGTTTTTAAGCAGTAGCAATTGTGATATGAGTGAAGTCTAAATTTAGCCTCACAAGTCAGGCATTAGCCTATATATTCACGGTATTTCAGGATAACAAGCATGCTGTCATCACACCTGGGTTGAATCCAGGATCCTCAATTCCTAGCTGTATGACCTCAGAAAAGACGTAATCCTCAGTAAGGATTAAATGAGTTAAAACAGTTAAAGTACTTAGCAAGATACCCAGAACAATTGATTAAAAGATAGCAATGCCTTGCTATCAATAAACTAAAAAGTATTACCTCTCTTCTTCCTCAGACTCCTCCTCCTTCTTTGTTACCACTACTGTTATTAATCTTCCACTGGCCATTCCAATAGCTCCTATTCTGACCCTTTCCTTCATCCTTCAAGCCCTCTGAACCTGATCTTCGACTTCACCAAGGAGTCCTGGCACTCAAACTTCCTTTTCCTTAGAGTCTACCCCACATTCCCCATCCCATTTCTCTCTCTACTGAGCCTGGATCTCCAAGTGAACCCTGCTTAACCTACTTTCTCTTTAAGAGTCTCAACACTTATCACACTTCCCTGCCTACCTTCAATCCTGGGCCAAGCTGATACTATGACTTCATTTCTTTCTACAAGTTCCCAGATTGGGCTGGAGACAATCACTACCATGCCAATCGTGATAGCACAAAGGCCGTGGCAGTTAACCACTGTGGAGACTCTGTGATGTGCAGTCTCAGTTGAATTTTTAATGCCACTGGAGAAGGTTTTTCTTGATCCTTCTCCTATTTAAGGAGCATCTGTTTATCTAACCCTTCACCAATCTCCCTAAAATTCTTTCTTAACTCTTGCCGCCTTCACTGAAAGCCAGTGGTTCCGAAGCTGGTGTGTGCATCAGAGTCATCTGGGAGGGTTGTGAAACACAGACTGCTGGGGCTCATTCTCAAGAGTTTCTGATTCCGTAAGTGTGTAGAGGGGTTTGTGAATTTGCATTTCTAACAAGTTCCCAGGTATTGCAGGTGTTGCTATATACCTTTGCAATTAAATTCCTCTACAAAATAGTATGCATACTTGTCTCCACTTACCTACTACCATCAACTTCTTATCCTACATTCAGTCTTGTTTCCAAATCCATTAGTTCCCAGAAATAACTATCTGTCATGGCACTGATGATTCCAACGTTACTATATCCAAGAAATACCTTTGATCTTCATCTTCTTTGATAGAACTTGGCACTTGATATTCATTCTTAAAATTTTCTAGCATGGTTTAAGTGACATCATATTTTCCTAAATGTCCTCTTTCTGCTTTGTTCATTTAGTCTTAATCTGACTTGCTTATTCCTTCTACTTGCTCATTTCTTCTATCTACTCCTTCAGTCTTAGTAATTAGCCACGTATCCATTCTTGTCACTCTTTTCTAACTAAATATTCTTCTGGGGTGATCTTATCTACTGTTGCTATCACGTACACATTGCTGATTCTCAAATCTATATTTCTGTCCAACTGTTGATTCAACTTCCTTCTGCAAGGTATCCCACGAATGACAGAAGTTCAACATGAAATAAAAATCTCGTTTAATACTTTAACCTGTTCTTTGTGTTGGTTGATAGGATATTGAGATTTGAAATTATGGCTAGAGAACCTAGGAACACTAATAACCACCTTCCCCAAGAGTCAAGATCATGACCAATAAATGAGAACATTTTGGCCTCAAACCCCAATGGATTTGAATATGATAAGTATGATTGTGCTACATAGAAAATTAATTCATTTGTCCATTTATTCTTTCAGCAAATATTTATTGAGCACTTTGCCTATGCCAGACACCGGACTAAGTTCTGGGGATATAATCCTGACCAAAACAGAGTGATCCACTCTTATGAACCTTACAGTTTAATGTGGCAGGCAGATATAAAAATCTCAAAAATATGCAGTTGTAATAACTATTATAAAGGAAATGGACAGAATTCAGTGTGATAGAACAACAGGGGGATTTATGTTAGATTAGCAGATTGGTTTTGGGAGAACCTCTTTGAAGAAGTGACATATAAACTGAGCCCTGAAGGATGAATAGCAGTTTTCCAGAACAGCATGGACAAATGCTTTAAGAAGAAAGGAACTTGGTGTGTATGATGAACAGAAAGGCCTTTATGGTAGAACCGAATTAGTGAGGCCGAAGTTGTTACCTGAGGCTGAGGAAGTCAGGGTCCATATCATGTAGGACCTTGTAGGCCATGTGAGGAGTTTATATTTTATTCTAAATCTACTAGAAGGCCATGGTAATGACATGATCTGATTTATGTTGTAGAAGATCACTCTGGCTGCATTATGGATAATGCCTTTCAAGGGGAAAGAGCAGGGAGACCAGTGACCAAGCTGTCAGAACAGTCCAGGTGAGGGGTGATATTATCTTGGACAAGAGTGATGGCAGTGAAGACAGAAAATATGGGTGGATTTGGGATATAGTTTGGAAGCAGAACGGACAAGATTTTCTTGTGGATTGGATGGGTAGATTTCTTGCTTGAGAAATTCGTTGGAGGGTGATCTCACTTATTGAGACAGAGAACTTGGAGTAGGAGTATATTTTGGAGCAAAGGTCGAATTGTCAGTTTTGAACATTCCATTATTTATGAATTAAAAACCAAACTCCTTGATCTTGCATTTAATTATCTGTTCTACCTCCTCTCCTCGCTCTCCCTTCTCATCTTGCATCTTGTTTCCTTATATCTTCCCCCTTTCACCATCCTCAAGATCTTAGAAGTTTCCAAATATATAATGCTGTTGCACAATTCTTTGGTTAACTACTACTGATTTTGCTCTGTGAAGCCTTCCTTGACAGCTCTAGGAAGAATTGATGACTTTGTCTTTGTGCCTTCAATATATTGTGAAATTTACTTCTGTCTTAATAAAAACCACACAACAATAACATGAGAGAGGTACTATTTTTATCATCATTTTATGGTCGGTGAAAGAGAGACAAAAAGAGGTTAGGAAAATTACTCAATATTACACACCTAGGATGCAAGACACACAGATCTGTATGACTACAAAGCATATGTCCTTAACCACCATATTCACAGCCTGCCATGTTATTGTATTTGCCATTCTATATGGCATTTATTTTAAATTGGTCTTCTATAGTAACTGTGCATTCCTTAAAGACAAGGCCTGCAACTTTTTTATCTCTGACAGTGAAAGACATAAAGCAGATGGTCAATAATTATTTATTGAATAAAAAAGAATTAAAATAATACTAATGTTAGAGAATATTTGACTTGAAAGTGATCTAAAGAGATCATATACTGAGGCATAGGATTAAAGTAGGGTTGCATGTAGGAGTCTAAGATAGATATTTGTAGTTGAGAAAAGACTCCAGTGTTGTAATCCCTCTGTTATAGCTACTTGAACCCATAAGGTTGTCCAGTGTGAGAAATGTCTAACCTTTTTGTGCTTTCCCTTCCTCTTATGACCCTGGCATCATATTGTTTTGGGGTAACTTCCAAGAAGCCAGCAATTGTTTATCAGGCAGTATCTTGAGAGGTTTTTCTTTTTCCTGCAGGACATCCCTTTTGTCATTGGAGTGAGACAAATCTCCAGTCTAAGGATGACTCAGTGATCAAATCTTTCACAAAGACTTTACAAATCAAACTTCCCAAGTCCTCTCTCAATGACAATGGCAACTTAACGTAAAAGGAGTGGAGCGGGAAGAAAGCAATTTGGCAACACTTTCCAAATTAAAACTATCTATATTTTATGACCTTGCAATTCTACTTCTGGAAATCTATTGTAAGTAAATACTTGCATTTGCACATAAATATTGGTGTGCATAGATGTTTGTTACAACGTTGTTATAATGATGGAAATTTTGAAATAAGAATTATCATTTACTGAGCACTTACCATGAGCCAGGCACCATGCTAAGAATTAACTCCTTTGATCCTTGTCATGGTCTTTAATGCTTTCCACCAAATATTTCCTGCTGTCCATCTTTCAAGAACAGAGATAATTGCATTTGCTGGTTCCCTTCTGTTTGGGTGGGGACATGTATCTGGTTCTGGACAATTAGTAGGAGTCAAACCTAGGTGTGCTGCTTTTGGCTGGATCATTCAATCGTCATGTTGACACCCTTTCAGAGCTCCCTTTCCTTCTGGTATCACCAAAGGGAAAGCTAAAGATTGTGACTTCTCGATTAACTGGAAACCCTGGGTTACTAAGCAGGGCATAGCTTGGCTGCTGGCCTGTGATGAGCATGAAGCATGAGCAAGATAGATGGTTATTGTTTTAAGCCATTGAACTTTGGGATGGTTTATTACTGAAGCATAACCAAGTCTATCCTGATTTTTCCAATCCTCATGACAATTCTATGAGGGAAGTGCTATTTTTATCATTTTATGAATGAAGAAGTTGAGGCACAGGAAGTTTAAGCATTTCTTAAGATCACACAGCTAGAAAGTACCTCTAGTCTTAGAATCAAACTTAGGCGGTTTGGTTCCAGAGACAATTTTCTTAATTGCTACATATACTACCACTCATAGCTCCATGTCAATCAATAGGGGAGCTTATTTTTTAAGTTATGCTGTATCTAGACTGTGGAATACTATGCATCTGTTAAAAATAATGAGGCGCTATATGGGTATTAACATTTAAAAACTCTCCAGAGCATATCGTTCAGTTAGAAAAAGTGGCAGAACTGTATAGGAAAAAAGCCATTCACGTAAAAAGGAATTTATGTATGATCCATTTATGTAAAAATGATATATATGAACATGCACACATGTACATATAAACAAGCATATGTGTATATGCATGTACATGTAAGTATCATGTATCTCTGTACAAATATATACATACTGTTAAAAATCCAAAGTAGCCAGTTAACTGCAAAATGAGTTTATTTGGGAAAAACCAAAGAATTACAATTCGAGACTCGCATGCTATGGCAAAAGCCATAGGCAAATCCAACAATCAAAGGAGAGAAATGTTATTTTATAGGGAAAAAGAAGGACATTGAGAGGCCTTGCTTTGATCGAATGTCCACTGCTGGAAAGCAAGAGTTCAGGGTGCTGACCATTTCTCATTGGCTGAGTTGCTGGGGTCGTAGATTTCTTTTGGATGCAATGTACATTTCTTCCTGTTGGGGTCTGTAATTGATGATTCTTCCTTTTGGCAACTTCTTGCTGTTGGGGTCTATAATTGACTATCTTTCCTGCAATCGACCTTGAGGGGTACTGTGTGAGTTTCCCATTCTGGCCTCCTGACTCCATTTAAAATTGTTTCCCTTTATTAATTTTCACAATACATACATATGTGCCTGCACACACGTGTATATGTAATAAAACCCAAGAATACCCAATTCATAAAAAGTAATTTGACCATTATTATTTAGATCTGTCCACTCTCGATCCAGAGAACACTCACCAGCACAACTCTAAAGTTCTCTTCTCTTGACGGCAGTGCTAAGATCACCCGAAACCTAATTTTCAGACTGAAAACATTTGCAACTCTTTCTCTTTACTTTCAGCTTCTTCACATCTAAAATCATTCTTTTTTAAAGTCTCCTTTTGATTCCTCTATAAAAAATACGGTTACCCAATGTGGTAGGCAGAATTCTAAAGATGATGATCCTCTAAGATACTTGACCTCTCGTTATATAATCAAACGTTAATCTAGGTATTGCTGTGAGTGATTTTGCAGATATAATTAAAGCCCCCAGTCAGTTTACCTGATGATATGGAGATCACCTGAGTGGGCCTGACCCAATCATGTGAGCTTTTTAAAAGCTTATATGGTGTTCTCTGGCTGATCACAGTAGAAGTCAGAGAGTTTCAAGGCAGATTCAGGGCTCAATGAACCATTGCTTCCTTTGAAGATGGAGGAAACCTCATGAAAAGCAATGTGGACAGCCTCCTAGAGGAGAGAGGGGCCCCCAAATGGCAGCCAGCAAAGAAATGGGGACGTTAGAACCTCCTACCTACAGTTACGAGTAACAGGATTTTGCCAATGATCTGCATGAGCTCGGAAGTGGATTACCCTCCAGAGCCTGCAGATAAGAGCCCCATTATGGGCTACTTGATTTTGGTCTTGTGAGATGGAGCAGAGAACTCAGCTAACCCATACCCAGACTCATGAGGTACGGAAACTGTGAGATAATAGATGTATGTGTTGTTTTAAGCCTCTAAGTTGTGGTATTTTGTTACACAGCAATAGAAAATGAATATACCCAAACTACCCAGGATATTCTAATCACAGCTTTGTAGAGTATAGTGGAGGTGTTCTTTCAGCCTATAAGTAATGCTCCCACTTACGTGTCCCTGAGTTCAGGCTCAGGTTCACTGTTCAGTGTATTCACTTTATTGGTAGAAAAAGATCCATAACTTCTCCTAAATTCAAACCATTACTTAGAACCTGGTTAGTTTGTATTTTGCATGATCTCTGCTGCTTAATTTTATTTTATGATATTAGATATCAGTTAAGCTTTTAGAATTTCTCTCAAGTTTCTATTTACCAAATCAATGTTGAGAATGAAGGACAGAATTATGTGAATGCAATTATTAGTATTGATTGAGACTGAGAGTGAAATGTTCTTTTGAGTACGTTAGTGCGTGTTACCTGTATGTTACAAAGGAATCAGAGGCCCTGTCTTTATCACAGAGGTTCTTTATATTTTGAAGGTTACGTATCCCTTTGAGAATATGACAAAAGCTGTGAACTTGACTCCAGATAAAATGTGTTTATGTCTAAACACCCTGAATTTTATTTCTTTTTAGGGGCATCTGGTTAATATACTGTGGCAGAGGCATTTAGTGCTCACCAAATAATTCATGTGCTTCCTTACATTTCCCAATCTCCCTTGCAGTTATATTTGGAACATGTGAATAGTTTTCTTTAAAAGATTATGAAGAGAACTGACCTGTGTCTTCCACCTCTACTTTCCTTGCCCAGAGACCACATGTTCCAGATGAAGTAAATACCAGATGTCGGAAGGCCATCCAACCTACATCAGATTTGAGTGAATCAGATAAAAACCTTTTATGGTGTTAAGCTGTGAAATGTCAGTGATTATCTGTTGTGGCAACCAAGTTGATTACCCTTTTCAATACAGAACCTCTACTTAAAAATGTTTCCTTCTGGGGCCGGCCCAGTGGCACAGCGGTTGAGTTTAAACATTCCGCTTCGGCGGCCTGGGGTTGGCCAGTTCAGATCCCGGGTGCAGACATGGCACCCCTTGGCAAGCCATGCTGTGGCAGGCGTCCCACATATAAAGTAGAGGAAGATGGGCACAGATGACAGCTCGGGGCCAGTCTTTCTCAGCAAAAAGAGTAGGATTGGCAGCTGATGTTAGCTCAGTGCTGATCTTCAAAAAAAAAAAGAAGAAGAAAAGAATTTTCTTTCTCATGATTGAGATGATGTCAGTTAAACTCAAGGTTTACCAGGTTGGATATACTAGCTTAACTCTGTTAGTATACACTTTTTTTCTTCTTCGATATTTTAGAGTATGTGTGGTAGTCTCCAAATATGGATGGCTTCCATCAATTTCACATACATAGCACTCCGCACTTCGAAAGTTGGAGTCTGTTTTCCCTCGAATTGAGTGTGGGCTGGCCTTATGACTTACTACCAGTGCAGTGCAGGTGATGATGTGCCTGTTCCAAGCCTAGCACTTTACTGAATAGGTAGGTGATTTTCTAGTCAAAAGTCAGTCGCTGTGTAAGAAGATCTACTATCTCAAGCCCACAAGCTTACAGGAAGTCCATGCTGAGCACAAGGAGACATGCTTAACCATTTCCCAAGTGTCCCAATCATCCAAACTGAGTCACACAATACATGAGTTAAAAAGCCATCTTTGACACCCCAGACCCAGCAAACAACACGTGGAACAGAAATATAGCCCAACTAATTCTGCCCAGATTGAAGAATTATGAGAAATTATAAATTGTGGCTACCTTATGCCAGAAAGCTTGGAGTAGTTTGTTAATCAAAAATAGATAACCAAAACGACGTATAAATTCTGATTATCAGATTTGTGAGAGACGAAGCTATGGGAAATTGAGATGAAAAGATTTGAGCAAATATTCTATCTCAGTGGAATTTGAATTCTTTGAAAAGTCTATGTCTACAAATTGTCAAAATTATCAGTCATTTCTTACATCTAGTCAAACAAAACAATTTGATATGAACACAGAATAATTGATTATTAATGTGTCATGAAGACAGACAACTTGTGGAATAATTAGACTATATTTTAAAGATGGATATCCGTTGTAGAAAGAGACAAGAGAAAGGCATGCAGCAAAAGTCATCCTTTTTGTTATATTAAGGCTTTGGAGAAGAGAAAATGTCTATTATATTGATAGACAGGAAAGGTACGGTTTTCTCCAAAGGAAAATCTAATCCTTGTTGAAAATAGAATCTTTAAGACTGAAGATTTTACAACAAAGCATTTTTGTTTTCTTTACGTTTTTCTTCCTAGTGACTGTTTTTTTTGGGGGGGGGAGAGTTGGTCAGCTTTTACATAAAATTAAATTCATGTATTTCAACTTTACAATACCATATTTCCATCACCCAAAGCATTTTCTTATGTTCTTTTGCAATCAATCCCATTTCCTACCCTTAGCCCCTGGTAACCATGATCTGCTATTTATTACTATACTTTGCCTTTTATAGAATTTCAAATAAATGGAATCAGACAATAAGTAGTCTTTGTGGTTTGATACACATATATATTGTGAAATGTTTTCCACTATAAGATTAGTTAACACATACTTCACCTCACATAATTGCTGTTTTCTTATTGTGGTGATAGTGATGGTGAGAACATTAAAACTCTACTCTCATAGCAATTTTCATGTGTACAATACAGTATTGTTAACTATAGTCACCATGCTGTACCTTAGATCCCTGGAACTTACTCATCTTATAACTGAAAGCTTGTACTCTTTAACCAACATTTTCCCATTTCCTCCACCCCTCAGTCCCTGGCGACCACCATTCTACTTACTCTCTGTTTCTATGAGTTTGATGTCTTTATATTCCACATACACGTGAGATCATGCAGTATTTGTCTTTCTCTGTCTGACATTTTGCTTAGCATAATGCCCTCAAGGTCCATCCGTGTTATCTCAAACAACAGAATTTCCTTCTTCCCCATGGCTGAATAATATTCCATTGCATATATATGCCACATTTTCTTTATCCATTCATCTGTTGATGGACACTTAGGTTGTTTCCATGTCTTGGCTATTGTAAATAATGCTGAAATAAACATGGGAGCGCAAATATCTCCTTGAAATAATGATTTCATTTCTTTTGGATATATACCTAGAAGCGGAATTGCTAAACCATATGGTAGTTCTATTTTTTATTTTTTGAGGCACCTCCATACTGTTTCCCATAGTGGCTGCGGAAATTTACATTCCCACCAATAGTGTAGTAGGGTTCCCCTTTCTCCACATCTTCATCAGCATTTGTTGTCACTTGTCTTTTTGATAATAGCCATTCTGATAGGTGTGAGGTAATAACTTATTGTGTTTTTTATTTGCATTTCCCTGATGATTAGTGATGTTGAAAACCTTTTCGTGAGCTTGTTGGCTATTTGTATGTCTTCGTTGGAGAAATGTCTATTCAAGTCCTCTGCCCATTTTTATAATCAGATTTTTTTTGCTCTTGAGTTGTATGAGTTCCCTATATAATTTTGATATTAACTTCTTTTCAGATATAGAGTTTGCAAATATTTATTCCCATTCCATAGGTTTCTTTTTCATTTTGTTCGTTGTTTCTTTTGTTGTGCAGAAGCTTTTTAGTTTGATGTAGTCCTGCTTGTTGATTTTTGCTTTTGTTGCCTGTGCTTTTGGCGTTCTATCCAAACAATTATTGCTAGTATCCATGTCAGGGAGTTTTTCCCTATGTTTTCTTCTAGCAGTTGTCAGTTTCGGGTCTTATGTTTAAGACTGTCATTCATTTTGAGTTAATTTTTGTAAGCGATGTAAGATAGAGGTCCAGTTTCATTCGTTTGCACATGATATCCAGTTTTCCCAACATCATTTATTGAAGAGACTGTCCTTTCCTCATTGAGTATTCTTGGCTCCCTTGACAAAAATTAGTTGAGCATACATGTGTGGGTTTATTTCTGGGCTCTCAATCCTGTTCCATTGGTCTAGATGTCTGTTTTTATGCCTGTACCATTTGGTTGCATTTCGGTTGTATTTCTATACAATAATAGTGAACTATCTGAAAAAGAAATAAAGGAAACAATACCATTTACAATAGCATTCAAAAACAGTAAAACACTTAAGAATAAACTTAACCAAGGAAGTGAAAGATCTATACATTTAAAACTATAAGACATTGATGAAAGAAATTGAAGAAGGCACAATTAAATGGAAAGATATTCCATGTTCATGGATTGGAAGAGTTAATATTGTTAAAATGTCCATACTACTCAAAGCCATCTATAGATTCAATGCAATCCCTACCAAAATTCTAATCGCATTTTTCACAGAAATAGAAATAATAGTCCTAAAATTTGTATAGAACCACAAAAGACCCAGGATAACCAAAGCAATCTTGAGAAAGAACAAAACTGGAGGCATCACACTTTCTAATTCCAAACTATATTACAAAGCTATAGTAATGAAAACATTAGGAGCAATAGTCCTTTGTACAAATTTGTCACAATTGTTTTAGCCATTCACCAATTGATTGGCATTTGAATTGTTTCCAGATTTTGGATATTATGAATAATGCTGCTTTGAACATATTTGTACATATGTGAACATTGAATATTATATGAAACTATGTTTTAATTTCTCTTAGATAGATGCCTAGGAGTGGATTTCCTATGTCATGTAATGAGTATATGTTTACTTTTTAATAAACTGCCAAACTGTTTCCGAAAGTGTCTGTACCATTCTACATTCCCACCAGCAAAGTGTGAGGGTTCCTGTTTCTGTATATCCTCACCAAAATTTGATGTTGCCAATCTTTTTTATTTTATCCATACTGTTGGGCATGTAGTGATATTACACAGTGCAATTAATTTTAATTTCCCTAATGACATGTTTGCAAGTACTTATTTGTCATTTGTATATCTTCTTTGTTCAAGTGTCCATTCATGTGTTTTGTCCAGCATTTTATTGGGCCAATTGACTTATTAGTGAGTTGTAAGAGTCCTCTATATATTCTGGATACAAGTCATTTATCAGATACATCTTTTGCAAATAATTTACCACAGACTTTGGCTTGTGTTTGATTTTTAAAACAATGTGCTTTGAAGAGCAAAAGTTTTACTTTGAATAAAGTCCAATTTATCAACTTTTTTCTTTTATTGTTTACGCTTTTTGAGTCTTATTTAAGAATTGTGTGCCTCACTCAAAATCACAATGTTCTACTTTGTTTCTTCTAGAAAATTTACAGTTTTACCTCTTACGTTTATGTCTCTTATCTCTTTATGTAAATTGTTTTATTATGGTGTGAGGAGAGGGTTATGGTTTATGTTGATTTTTATTTGCCTTTGTCCTTTAGGAGTCTGACTTTGATGTATCTAGGTGTGGTTCTCTTTGTGAATACCCTATATGGGGTTCATCGAACTTCTTGGATCTTTAAGTTGGTAAGTTTTTAAAAATCAAATTTAGGAGCTTTTGGTCATTGTTTCTTCAACTATCTTTCTGCTCCTTTCTTTCTTTTCCTTTTGGGATTCCCATTAAACATAGGGGTCATGCTTTACATTGTCTTACCAAACTCTGATTCTCTACTCATTTTTCCTTCAGCTTTTAAAGGTCTTTTAAAGATGGGATAATTTTCTTGATCTATCATCATGTTTACTCTCTTTATTCTGCTGCCTCAAATCTTCTGTTGAACCCAACTAGTGAATTTTTCATTTTAGTTAGTGTACTTTTAAAATCTAGGATTCCCATTTGGTTCTAGTTTATAGTTTCCATTCCTCTGTTCTGATTCACAATTTTTAACTCATTATTAGCGTATTATCCTTTAGATATTTAAACAATGTTTTCCTTCAATTCTTTGAGCATATTTATAATAACTGGTTTGAGGCTATTGCTAAATTCAACATCTAGGTGCAGTTTGTTTATATTGACTCTTTTCCTCCTGAGTAGGGGTCACACTTATCTTTTTGTTTGCATGTTGGGTAATTGTTGGTTGAAAACAGGTCATTTTATATTATATATTGTAGCATCTCTAGCATCCGTTGTATTTTTTCCAGCTTTTAAAAATCATTTGTTTGTGTTTGTTTTTGTTTCAGTAACTGGCCCAGACTACTGTGGAGTCTGTCTCCTGCACCTGTGCAACCCCTGATGTCTCAGCTAAGTTTTTTTTCTCTGTTTATAAAATTCTTATTCATATTTTTTAGTCTGGCTTCATAGGGATTGCATCTGTGCCTGCAGAGGGTATTTGTCAGCTCTTGATTTGGAAAAAGTTTGCGCCCATCAGGCCTCCAGTGTTTTGCATTTTGTGTCATTTCAGACATGCATTCAAAGTTGCATCCAATTCTCAAGTTTCCCTTTGCTTTCTTTCTTTCTTTTCTTTTTTTGGTTGCTTCTTCTGGGTCTCCCTGGTGCATGTGAGGTTTAGCAGTCAACCAGGGTTGTGTGAAAGCTGATCTCAGCCCTTCCATGGCTCTCTTAGTCCTAGGATCACCTCCTTAGTTTTTTTTTGTCTGCTATTCACCCTGAATTATTTTAGCATGACTGGGGGAACAAGGTATGGGCATTTCCTCTGTGCTCTGACATGAGTCTGTCACTTTTAAACTAGCAAAGCCTTCAATTTTCTGTATCCCTCTCCCTCCCACCCAAAGCAATTTGAGTTCACCACCACTGGCTGCAAAGGTGCTGTTTGTGCTGTCAGTCTCAAACCACGAAACTACAGCTTTGACAGCTGAGTGGAGGGTTATGGATGGGAGTAGATGAAGACAAGCAGCCCAGAGATTCACAATAGATTTGTTGCCATTCTTACCCAATGTTGTTGGAGTTTTCAAAACGAATGCTTTTCAGTGTATTTGTCTGTTCAATTTCCCGTGTCCCGAAATAGTTTGAAAGATTTTTTTTAAAAGTGTTATAGGACTCATTCTACCTCCTCTCATTTGTACTATCGTTAAATCCTACTTCCTGTGGTTGATTTTGAATTGTAAGCTCAATTTATTTTTAAATTATTAAGGTTATGTATTTTTTTTCTTGAGTGAGCTCTAGCAGTATTGTATTTACTTTTCAAAAACTTTTTTCATTTTATCTAGGTTGTCAAAATTACTAGCATGAAGTTGTTTATAATATCCTCATCTTTTTTCAAGTGACTATACTTATTAATTTTTAATAGCTTCATTGAGGTATAATTGACAAAAAATAAACAGTACACATTTAAATGCACAATTTGATAAGTTTTGAGATATTTATTCACTTGTGAAACTGTCACTACAATATATTCATACCCCTCAAGGGTTTTCTTGTTCCCCTTGGTAATTACTCCCTGCTGCTCTTCCCAGGCCCTACCATGCCCAGACAATGACTGATCTGTTTTCTATCAATATAGATTACTTTGAATTTTCTGGAATTGTACATAAAGTGAAAAATTGAATCATATATGTGTACCCTTTTGTGTCTGGCTTCTTTCAGGTAGAACAGTTAATTTCAGATTCACCTGTGTTATTGCCCATATCAATAGTTAATTCCTCTTAAATTCTGAGAAGTATTTTATTGTATGCAATATAGTGCAGTATGATTATCAACCACTTGATGTACATTTGAGTTGTTT
This sequence comes from Equus quagga, assembly GCF_021613505.1. NCBI lineage: Eukaryota > Metazoa > Chordata > Mammalia > Perissodactyla > Equidae > Equus > Equus quagga. The sequence goes on from NC_060276.1 coordinate 6,701,880, forward strand.
TCAATTTTCAACCATTACAAATAAAGCTGCCATCAACATCTGTGTACAAGTTCTTGAGTGGACATTACTGTTTGGTAAGTACCTAGCACTGGAGCGGCTAGATCAAATGGTAGATGTGTGCTTTAACTTCTAAGAAGCTGGCATATTGTTTTCCGAAGTATTTGTACCTTTCTCTATTCCTATGAGTTGTGTATGAGAGGTACAGTTCCTCAACATCGTTGCCAATGGTATGGTCAGTCTTTTAAGTTTTAGCCATTCTGTTAAGTGTGTATCAATATCTTACCGTGGTTTTAACTTGCATTTCTTAGACTAACGGTGTTGCACATCTCTTTATGTCTTTCTTATCCCCATGTCTTTTTGCCGACATGTCTTTTCAAATCTTTTGCCCATTTTTTTATTGAATTGTTTGTGTTCTTATTGTTAATTTTGGGAGTTCTTCATATATTTTGAAAACAAGTCCTTTACTAAATGAGTGCTTTGCAAATATTTTTATCCTAATCTGTTGTTTGTCTTTGAATTCTCTTAAAATTGTCATTTGAAGGGCACAAGTTCTTAGTATTGAAGACATTCAATTGATAAATTTTTTCAAGCTGTGCTTTTGATGTCATATCTAAGAAATATTTGCTTAACCCATAGTCATACTTGTTTTTTCCTGTTTTCTTCTGGAAGCTTTATAGTTTTAGGTTTTACATTTAGGCCTGTGATCCATTTTGAGTTAAATTATGTATATCATGTGAAATATGGATTTAAATTCTTTCTTTGTTGTTTATGGATATCCACTTGTTTCAGCACCATTTGCTAAATAGACTATCTTTCCTCTACTGAATTGTCTTTGTGGCTCTGTTGAAAATCAGTTGGTCATAAATGTATCATCTATTTCTGGATTCTCTCTGCTGGCCTATTTATATATATCTTTATACCAGTAACACACTGTATTGATTACTAGAGCTTTAAAATAAGCCTTGAAATCAAGTAGTATGAGTTCTCCAATTTTGTTCGTTTTCAAAGTTATTTTGGTAATTAGAATTCCTTTGTACTCCCATACAAATATCAGATTAAGTTTATTAATTTCTACAAAAAATGCCTGCTGTAATTTTGATTGAGGTTACACTGAACTTATATATCAATTTGAGGGTAATTGTCAGCTTAGCAATGTTGAGTCTTCTGGCCCATAAACATGTTACTCCATTTATTTAGATCTTTAGTTTCTCTGAGCAAATTTTTCAGTTTTTGATTTATAGGTCTTATACAATTTTCATTAGGTTTATCCTTAAGTATTTTGTATTGATTACATAGTACATAGTATTTTTTAAAATTTCAATTTATTATTTGTTATATGTTTTGATCAATTGTTGTATATTCTAAACATAATTCCTTTTATTTATTTTTCTTATGTTATTGTATTAGCTAATACCACAAGTTCAATGATGAATAGTGGTGGTGAGAACAGACATCCTTGTCATATCCTGGATATTAGCAGGAAGGCATTCAGTCTTTCATCACTAAGTAATATATTGTAGTTTTTTCATAGATCCCCTTTATCAGATTAGGAAGTTTCTTTCGATTTCTAATTTGGTGAAAGTTTTTTAACTGGAAAGAATACTGGATATTTTTCAAATGTATGTTCTATGTCTTCTAAAACAATTATGTGGTTTTTCTTCTTAGGTTTGTTAATATGTGAATTACATTGATTGATTTTCAAATGTTAAACCAATCTTGCATTTCTAAGATAAACTCATGGTCATGACATATTATTCCTTTATGTATTGGTGGATTCTATCTGTTAAAATTTTGCTTAGATTTTTCTCTTTTTTTTTGCATATAAGTCCATGAGATATATTTATCTATATTATTTTTTGTGAAATATCTTTGTCTAGTTTTGGTATCAAGGTAATGCAGGCCTTATATAATGAGTTTGGAACTATTCTTTTCAATTTTCTGAAAGAATTTATGTAGAATTGGTATGATTTCCTCCTTAAATGTTTGTTAAAATTCACTAATATAGCCATCTGGCCTGGAGTTTTCATTGTGAAAAGAATTTTCATTCCTAATTCAATTTATTCAATAGATATGGAGCTATGTATTTCTTCTTAGGTGGTTTCTGTTAATTTGTAACTTTCAAGGAATTTGACAATTTCACTTAAGTTGTCAAATTTTTTGTCATAAAGTTGTTTATGATATTCCTTGTTTGTATTTTTAAATATTTGTTGAATCTATATTTATGTCACCTTTCTCACTCCTGATGTGTGGTAATTTGTATCTTTGCTATTTTTTCCTGATCAGTCTGGCTGAAGTTTTGTTGGTTTTATTGATTTTTCTCAAAGAACTAGCATTTAGTTTCACTGTTATTTTTTTTCCAGCACATTTTCTGTTTTCTCTTATATTTATTTCCATAATTGTCATTATTATTTCCTTCCTTCTGCTTACTTTGTGTTTAATTTAATCTTTTTTCATTCTAGTTTCTTCGCCCCCACCCCGGTTTTATTGAGATATAATTGACATACAACATTGTATTAATTTAAGGTATTTCTGATTTCTTTTTTGTTTTTTTGTTTTTTTGAGGAAGATTAGCCCTGAGCTAACTGCTGCCAATTCTCCTCTTTTTGCTGAGGAAGACTGGCCCTGAGCTAACATCCATGCCAATCTTCCTCTACTTTATATATGGGACGCCTACCACAGCATGGCTTGCCAAGTGGTGCCATGTCCACACCCGAGATCCAAACCGGTGAACCCCAGGCCGCCGAGAAGCAGAATGTGCGAACTTAACCACTGCACCACCAGGCCGGCCCCTCTTTCTAGTTTCTTAATGTGGAAATTGAGGTCCTTGATTTGAAACCTTTCTTCATTTCTAATATATTCATTTAGAACTATTAATGTTCCCAACAGATTGCTTTCGCAAAATCCTACAAATTTTTATGGACAGTGTTTTAATTTTAATTCATATCAAATTTTTGTTTTTTATTTTTCTCATGACTTCATTGTCTCATAGATTATTTAGAAGTTTTGTTTTCCAAATATTTGGAAGATTTTCCAGAAATCTTTACGTTATTGATTTCTAATTTTATTCCATTGTGGTCAGAGAACATGCTATGTATGACATGAATTCGTTTAAATCTATTGAAGCTTGTTTTATGGCCCAGAATGTGGTATATGTTGATGAATGTCTCTAGTGCACTTGAGAAGAATGTGAATTCTGCTGTTGTTGGATTGGCTGTTATATAAACGTCAATTAAGGCAATTAGACGATCCTGACATTCAGTTTTTCCATACTGTCATTTTTCTTTCTGTTTACTCTGTTTAATTTGCTCTTTTTCTGATTTCCCAATGTGGAAGATTAAATCATTGGTTTTAAAACTTTCTTTTCTAATGAATGGTTTACTGCTGACATTTTCATATAAGGACTGCTTTAGCTGCCTACTACAAATCTTGGTTTGTTTTGTTTTCATTTTCATTTAGTTCGAAATAATTTCTGACTTACCTTGTGATTTCTTATGTGGACCATGGGTTATTTACTGGTGCATTGTTTAATTTATAAATATTTGCTGATTTTCTAGATTTCTTTCTATTATTGAGTTCTAGTTTAATTTTGATTTGGTCAGAGAACATGCTTCATATGATTCCTTTCCTTTTTGCATGTAATTGGGTTTTGTGTTTGTATCAAATATTACAGTGCATTTTATTTAGAGTGTTATGCTATTTAAATTTAATGTGACTATTAATATGCTTTCTATTTGTTTTCTATGTGTCCAATTTTTTTGTTCCCCCATTTTTTGCTCCTCTTTTTACTTTTTCCTTTGTTGTTTTAGATTGAGTATTGCTATTAGTGAATATTATCTCTTCTATTGGCCTGTTAGCTATACCTCTATTTTTTAAAGTGTTTATTCAAGGATTTTCTTTAACTTTAACCTTATCAAACTCTAACTTATCAAAGACACAACTTTGATTTATCAAATTCTATTTTCAAATAACATACAACTTCTTATAGAGTGTAAAAAACTTATAATAGTCCACTTTCATTTCTCTCCTTTTAGCCTTTGTGTTATTGTTGTCATATATTTTACTTTCTCATGTGTTATAATCTCACAATATATTACTACTAAATTAACAATCAAAATACTGTGTTAATCACCGATGCTAACTGCGTGAACAAGAGACAGTAGGAGGACATTTTGGAAAGGTCACCCTTCCTTTTCTATTAAGTTTGGAAAAGAGAAAATGTATAATGTATTGATAGACAGGAAAGATGCAATTTTTCCCGAAGGAAAATCTAATTCCTGTTGAAAATGGAATCTTGAAGAATGAAGATTTCACCACAAAATCTTTCTTAACTGGCAAAGCACCACAGAACATTGAATTGTTAGGATTGTAGTATAATTTATCAATGGATCAATAACCCCATATTTAAGAGGAAAATTTTGAACAAAACGAAATTATTTATCACTGGCAACAATAAAATGTACTTTACCTTTTCTTACAATAGAAACAATTTTGAGGGATGGTAGCTACAGGAGACAGGTCTAATTATGAGATTAGCCTCATTTCTCCAAATATTTCTTTAGATCAAGACATGCAGAAACTGGAACCTTTGTATATATGGTATCTTAAAGTCACCCAGGGGTGTAAGCATGTATTATGAAACATTATTATGGAGGCATAAATTTAAGCTGACATAGTAACTACCATCTGGGGGCAAAACTGGTACTTTCAGACTTCTCTATAGTCCTTTGATTTTCCCTCTAATTTTTTGTCTAACTTGGGTCTAAAAATTAATAATCTATAAAACTTTAAGGAATTTTACAGAAATATCTGATATGGCCAACATATTGAATCTAGGCTCAATGAAGCCATCCTTGCAGCAACTGGGCTTGGAGAGTGTCCGTAATAAATATGTCACCTTGAAATTTGATGTGTGGAAAATATTCATTTGAGATTATTTTAGGCCTGGTCACCTGAAGCAGACTCTGAGATGAGGATTTATGTGAAAATGATTTATCAGGAAACATTCCCAGGGTAAACCAGTAGTAGAGTGGGGGATTAGAATCAGGAATGGAAGAAAACCAAGCAAGGTGTGTGCATCAAGCAAAGCTCCTCAAAGGTTAACTTTGGCTCAATCCTGCAGGGCAGCCTTAGAGACACCATGGGTCACATCTCAGAACTGTTCCACTCATGGGCAAGGGGGAAGGAGTATTTATACTTTTACAACCATCTTTCATTGGCTAAGGGCTGCCTGTGAGAAGTGTAAATTATCAGATTCTTCTTGCTCTCTTTGAGGGTGGTCAGGGATTATAGCAGCCTGAGAACAATCCTCCAACAAAGAGCCTGCACCAACAGAGGTGCTGGCATTTGGAAGTTAAACCACACCAGGAGCCTGTGTGCCTGAGAATTGTAAAGGGATCCAAAAGAATGTGGGAAGAACACTGACATAGTCTAGTATAGGGCTCTAAATAACAAGTTTATTTTCTTAATTTATTTTCAGCTTGAAAAGGGATGATCATAGGTGAAGCCATTATCTCTGAATCAAAATATTTCTCTAACTTAAGAAATATTTCTTGAATACTTACCATTCCAGCACAGCTATTGGTGCTGGGGATTCAACAATGGCCAAGACAAAAATCTCTGCTCTGATAAGACACACAATTACAGGATCACAACTCTAGATAAGAGAAGCACCTAGGATGAAGGTCAGTAATTAGCTTGAGCTCCCACCCAATGTTTTGAGTCTTCAACCTCTGACATTTTTTTTTATTTGTTTGCCTGAGTGGGAAATTTTAACAATTTCCTTGGTGAGAAGTCTAAAGACTTTCCCTGGCAATCTTCCTTTTCTCAACAGTGATTCACCTTAGGTGATAGAAAGGCATGCAGAAGTCTCCCCAACCTCTGCAGTCCGTTCTTTGTCATGGATCCCAGCTGTGAGTAGGCCGGCACTCCTGCTCACTGTTCTTGGTAGTGGGGCTCATGAGCACCAGTGCACAGCTGCCTTTTCTCTCAGCAGTAATTCTCACCTACTTAAGGATGTCAGTCCTGCTCTTACATCCTTATCTTCTGATGCATCAATGTGACCATTCCTACTGGATCATTTCCATCATAGCCACTTCAGGGACTTTGAATTTACTATGACTTGCTATGCCCTTCTCCTGTTGTTTGCACTATGACATAGTGATAGAGCACATAGGCTTTGGAATTAAAATACTTACACTGGAATCTTGTCCCTACCTCCTAACTTTGTCAAGTTACTTAATTTCTAGGTGCCTCAATTTTCTCATATGAAAAATACGGATAATGATAACACTTACTTTGTAGGGATGTTATGAGATTAAATAAATTAATGCATGTGCAGTGCTTAGAAATATGCCTGACGCTAGTAAAAATTACTGGCTATAATTAGCTCAGATGTCGTCTCCATAACCCTGATACTCAGCTTAAACAGCCATCCAGTCATTCTAAGCCACGTTATCCTGCATATTTCAACCAAATTATGTATTATAATCTGTAATCGTCTTGTTTATTGTCCACCTCCCCACCATCACGCCACCTCCACAAACATATACACAAAAAGGACCAGCATGAGCACAAGTGCTTTGTCTACTCTACTCATTGCTGTATCCCCAGTGTCTAGAAGCATCTGGCACATAGTACATGTCAAATAACTATTTTCTCAGCCAGTAAATAATAAATGATTCAGTGGTATTTTTGAAAGATAGATGAGTCCTTTAGTGGTGGCAAAAATGAGGCATAGCCCGTTTACAATAAACTTAATTTCTATGGGTTATTTATATTTACCTACTTTCCAAAAGAATTTGGTCTTACTAGAAAGGACTTAGATACATTGAAAACAATAAAAAAACAAAGAAACAAAACCTAGACAATTTAGTATAATTGAGGGCCATATTTGGTTCTTAAACTGGAAAAGTGGTGGGAGTGGGAAAGAGCAGCAGCATTTTGTTAGCGTTGTGCTAGGTGCCATGGTAGATGCTTTGTATAAATTATGCCATGCAATTCTCACAACAACCCTCTTAAGTAGATTATTGTCCCTACTTTACAGCTGAGGATATTGATACTTAGGCAAAAAGAAGTATATTTTATAGCTATTTGTGATGAAAAGGAACCATGCTGAACTGTCATAGGTGGTAAACTTTCTGTTTTCTCTAAGAGAAATTTTTCACGTGAATGCTTGTATATAAAGGACATTGATCAACACATTGGGTAGTTCATTCCATCACAGTCTTACAGGACATTCTGAGATGTTCTTCAAATGATTGTTTCTTATATAAATTGTCTTTGATAAAAAATAAATGAGGACAAAACAGTTATAAATAATGTAACTAAAGTGTTCTAAAGGGAAGTAAAATATTGTAGTCGAGTATAGAGCTTCTTGATTATATAATTTCATATAAGAATACACCTTGTTGAATCTCAACTAATAAAGCATTAACTTATTTATGAGATTGATTACCTAAATTGTCAGTCACTTCAGCTTTTTTCTCTTATACCAAAGTAACACAACTCACTATAAAACATTTGGAAATAGAGAAGTTTTTGAAGAAAAACCCAGAAGTCACCCATGTGACTGCCTTCTAAAGATTGTGACTCTTAACACTTTGTTTCTTTCCAGACATTTTTCTTTTCTAATTGCATTTCTCTGTATGTGTATATTTCTGTGTTTATACACGCTGAAAAGATGGTATTCAAGATTCCTATTTATAGCCGAGTGAGAGACTGGATACCCTGAACTCTCCTCCTGTGGCAAAACAACTAAAAATACTGGATAAAATATTTTTAAAAAACATATTTTAAGTTGCATCACTGAACTCACTAGAAAATTAAGCAAAATCCTTAGAGGAGAGAAAGGGAATGAAATTGGGAATCCAGAAAGATAAATGAGCACTAAAACTAATTTCGCCCAGGGAACATCAGTCAAACTCGATTATCTTGAGTTTCTCTTTGAGGGCTACTTGGGTCATGGGTGGGTGACCATACATTGCAATGTGCCTGGGATAGTCCTTGGTTATTCCGGTTGTTATTGCATAATTATTAACAGCATTCTTTTTCATTCTTAAAAGTATCCTAGTTTGGGCACTAATTTATGCTGTCACCCTAGGCATGGGCAGCCTGACGGGAGATGCCTTCACAGACGTGAAATCCTAAGACTACCTCAGTGTAAGAGTGGGAGTGGAGTGGGCACAAATATGTACCTAAAATATGATTACAAACATTGGGAAAAGAGACACCACTAAACACACATCACTCAAAGGCCACTTGGGGTAAGAGTGAACAGCTGTAGATTGCTCACTAACCTCTGAGTGTATCATATGACAGATTGATGTTCGTAATCTTGAAACTAATTATTTTAAAAAGCTATTTTAAAAAGCTGAATTAGGTTTAGTATTAGTAGTTTAAGAATATAAGGATATGTAACAAAATACGACTTCCTGCAAACATAACTTGGTAGTGAAAAAGTGAGTGCTTAAATCCATCTGTAAAATATCAATATATTTAATACTTAAATCTTCAGTGATACCTGCTACATTAATCTTTACTATGAGATGCAAAGAAGTGTAATGTATGGCAGGATCTCCATCCTTTCTGATGCTTAGAACCACCACAGGAGGTTCAGCTCTCTGTCCGCTTTTGTCTCCTGCATTTTCCCCAGGAATAGTTTGGGAAAGGTTTTGTAGGTTGATGGAAAAACATGAAATATAGATATCTGGGAGTTCCCATGGAAAGTAGATGAGAGTTCCTGCTCATGCTATTATTTTTCTTGTTTCTCCTGTATCCTGCTGTGAAAAAGTCTAATAAAATCACAGAACATTAGATTTAGAAGGAACTTTCCTTTGTATAATTTTCTTGAAGATTTAGAAATAGAGTGATTGAGCACAATCTTTGATATAGTTTTGAGGCAGTTTTTTTTTTTTAACTTCAGAAAAAGAAAGAGGAACTGGGAAGATTTCAAGCGAACTATAGAGCCACAGTTTCTATAAAAGCAATAATTTCATTTCCCTAACTAGTTAAAATTAACACCACCAGTAACACTAACTCTAAAATACTGGATTGTCGTGATTAAACGTCTAACGTCTATGTCTAGAGCACAGTAATAAATTATTTAATAAGTAAACATAATTGAAAAAACAATGATTATTAAAAATTACAGCATCCATCTATTTTTTGAGGAAAATGCCAATTATTTTAGGGCCATTTTGAAACATTACAAAAAAATACATTATAATTTAACAATTATAATATAGATGTGCACTGCCAGATAATACAACTTGCATATAGATTTACTTTCATACTTTCAACCTAAGAATAAATTAAAAAATAGATATTTTACTTTACCCTGATTTTCTTTTATCTTGATTTTTAAATTTCATATAATTTTTTGAAGAGTTTACAGTTTCATTAACTATCCTTCAAAATCATTATTTATAATAGCTACATTATATCCCACCTTTTATATTAGCCCCTATTTTTATAGTATTTAGTTTTTCTAATTTTTAATTCTTAAGATTAATACTGAAGTGAACAATTCTATCCATAAATCTTTGAACATATTGATGATTTCTTTAAATAGAAAGATGCAATGTAGAGATGCAATGTAGAATATTGGACTGTATTTGAGAGGATTCAAATACGAGCCAAAATGCCCAAATCCTGCCCTGGCAGTCTCTCATCTTCCCCATGGAGTAGCCAAGGGTGCCATGTACAGAGGGAACAATGACAAATAGAAAATCAAGAAACCAATTCAGAGCCTTTTTGATAAAACTGAGTTTGAACCTATGACTCAAATTCAAAGCTTATGCAGAGCCTCTCTGTCCTAAATCCAAATCTAAATGTCCCCACGAGCCAGCCACTCTGCCTGAATCATTGGGCACGTGAATTTATAGTCATTTATAGCCACACCTATCCACCTATTCCCATTCCTAACCCCAGCAACCATAATCTGTTCTCCATTTCTATACTTTTGTCAGTTTTAGAATGTTGTATAAATGGAATCATATAGCTTGTAACCTTTTAGTATTGGTATTTTTTAGTCAGCAAAACCCCTCTAAGATCCGTCTAGGTTTTTGCATGCCTCGATAGTTTGTTCTTTTTTATTGCTGAGTCATGCTCCATGATACAGCTCTAACACAGTTTGTTTAACCAGTCATCTATTGAAGAATATTTTGGTTGTTTCCAGGTTTCGACTATTACAAGTAAAGTTGCTAAAAACATTCTCATATGCATTTTTTTATGGGCATGAATTTTGATTTCTCTGGGGTAAATGCCCAAGAGTACAATTGCTGAGTCATTTGATTAGCTCGTGTTTAGTTTTGTGAGTGACTGTTAGTTTCCAGAGTGATTGTAACATTTTACATTCCCACCATCAATGTATGAATGATCCAGTACCTCTGCATCCTCACCAGTGTTTGGTGTTGTCTCTATTTATTATTATAGCCATTCTGATAGATGTGTTTTGGGGTCATGTATTTTTGTGTGTGTGAATTTTTCAGCGTTTTGACCCTGTTTTTCTATTAGAGCATGATTATGTTTTCTTTTTAATTCATTAAGAGCACTTTCTCTATTAAGTATATTGAGATATCATTACCCTTTTTGGAAACTTTTTTTACCAATTTGTTATTTTCCTTTAAACTTTTTTTGGCATACTAAAGTATTAAATTTTTTGGTAATCAAATTTGTCCTTTGTAAATTCTTTCATTACTTTTATATTTAAAAAAGTTGTCCTATACCGAGACATTAATTATTCATCTATATATTCATTTTTAAGTTTTGTTGCTTACATTTGACTTTTTGGTCCATCTAGAGGTTTTATTTTGGTATATAGTTTAGAGATCTATCATGAATCATTTGCCATGTAAACAGCTATCTCAAAATCACTTGTATAGTCCCTCCGTTTTTTCCCAGTAGATTATGCTGCTTACCTTATCACCCATTCCACTTTTATTCAGACTTGATTTTGTTTCTGTGAAATCTATGAAATTCTATCAATCTATCTGTAAATTATTGTGCCAGTACCATTTAGCTGTGATTTTGGCAAGGCCTAGATAGCAGTCAAATCAACACTGGGCTCCTAGACTTTAGATATTCTATGCAAATCACTGGAAATTGGACCATATGCTTCAGTAACCAAATGTTGGCATGCAAAAGATATTGTTTTTTAATGAAAATGCAGGGGCCTGACTTATTCTTGTCTCGTAGGAGAATCTGATAGTGCTTTTTAAGATGTTCTGCTCATGGAATAGTGCACCTTAATTCAGATATCCCAAGGTACTTGGCAGTAATCCCCAATTCTTCCTCAGACTAACTCCAAATAGCCCAGGATCATACATGCCTCTTGGAACAGGCTTGGGTGTCCAGTAATTCCCCTCAATAGATCTGTAACTTTAATATTGACCTGAATTTATACTTTCACAGTGTTGTAACATTTGTAGAGGAGTCTTTTCAGGAAGCTGGTGATGTGAATGGAGTACTTTCAGGTCAGTGCAGTATAAGCAATGGACTCTGTCTCAGGCCCCCAGAATTGCACTCTGGGAAGGAATTAATATCTATCACTAACCAATAGTTGAAGAAATAATTCACCAGTGGGTAGAAAAAGGACTTCAGTTCCTTCAGGTGGTATAATAAGGTTTCTGAGATTATCCCACGGATTTACAACTATTTGTGTAGAACCTTTGTCATTTTCTTTCTTTTGAAGAAGACACTAGTTATGTCACTCAGAAAATAAATGTTAGCCTAAGTACCAGGTTCAATTTTGATTCACAATTACCAGAGTATAACTGAGGATTTTTTGGCTGCAAATAACTTATAACCTGACTCAAAAATGGTTAAATAACACAGGGAATTTGTAGACACATGTAACTGAAAAATTCAGAGAAACTGGGAGCTTTAGGTAGTGTGCTTCAGTGACCAAACAGGATCACCAAGAACCTGGTTTATTTCAATCTTCCATGGTGTAAACTTCATCTTAAGACCAGTTATTCCTGAGGTCACAGATGGTTGTCATTAACTCCCTAGGGATATGCTTTCTTGTTTAGGAGAGAGGATAAGTGTGTCTTACCGGTCCCAGTGATAACGTTGTGTTCAGGTCTTTGGAAAAGGCTGATTGGATTAAGCCATTCAGAATTCATGTACAGAGATTCGGAGTAAGGTTAATCCTATATAAATCACCTAGTAGAGAAGGTTCAGGATAGTGTTTCCATGAAGGAGACGGAATGGATGCCAGGCAGCAAAGCAAAGCTGTCTGCTACACCCATTATTCAGCACTTTAGAGACAGTTTCTAAAATAGCCTCCAAAGGAAGATTTGTATTAATACAGCTGGCTGTTCTAGTTGAGTCCTATAGAGACTCTGAATATTCCTGGATCTCAATGAACAACAAATACATATTTATTGACTTTGTTCTACATGCCAAGCAATTTCCTGCCATTGCACATATCCTGGAAAGAATAAAAGGAAGTGTTTTTCATCAGAGAATACTGGGTTTGTTGGGTTAAAATTTGCAAAGCCTAAGCAAAATCTACTCTATAGAGATGAATCCTTTATTGGATAGCTTGGCATTTGATCAGCACAAAGCTGGGTTGCTCCAACTGCCCCTTCCCATCAAACCACAGTTGTTTCCTGAGGGGCACTCCTTCAGTGTTACTGTCCACAGCCCCGATCTGCACCATGTGTAGATGCGGACTGGTAGTGGTTGAGTGTGGTGGAGATATAGGCCATATGTCTAGAGGTAGAACCACTTCATTTCAGCATGTTTGGAGGTGGCATAGATTTCAGAGTTGTTGGAACAGCTTTTGATGTCAGTGGCCATCATGCACGAGATGCCTTGGGCTCATAACTTCATATGCTCCCCAGTTTGACACACTAAGCCTATAGACATATGAGGAAGAGAAGATTGATTTTAAGAAAAGGAGAGTTTTCTTGTGAAGTTTTGTGAGTGATGATGGCAACTCAAATGAATGCCATTCTAACCTCTGCTGCTAAAGTTTCTGGTGGAATGATGTAGCACTGAGAATCTAGCAGAGATTTCCTTTAGGTTTTGAATCAAGTCATAGGTGCTAATGGAGGAATCTAGAAGAATCTATGAGCTCCTCAGATTTTTGTTGATTGCTTTTGTGATTTATGTCTATGACTGAAAACAAGAATTACTATGTCAATTGTTTCATGTTCAGGGATGTAATCTGTGACATATATGCTAGTAACTACCAAATAAATAGCATTTACATTTTTCAGAGTAATTTCACACAGCTTTTTCATTTCATTTCATCCCCAAAGAATCTTGTGAGTTAAGTAGGAATATACAGTAATTCCGTTTTATATATTCAGAGCCTCAGTTTTAGAGAGCTATGTTAGTCAAGGTCATAAAACAAGCAGTGAGTCACGGACTTGAACTTGGCCACCTCATTCCAAATTCCATGCCCTTTCCACTATAGAAACCACTCCTGCATTTTTACAAGGAGACATGGAGCAGGAGTTCAAGATCAATAGTGGACTATTGTCCTGAGTATTTCCCCAGTTAGCTTTTGGAAGGTTCTCCAATGGAGGCGGGGATAGGGAATGAGTAGTGGTCTCATGCTATTAAGTGTGTTTTCAGTAAAGGACAGCAAAGATGAGATTAAGAAATGTTTTTACAAGGTTATTTTCAAAGGAGACGTGGAAATATCCCACATAATGTTATAGAGTTGTTAAATTGCCATTACTTTCAAGATAGAGAAAAGTGTCTTCATTGTGTGTGTTGCCTGTTTTTAGTAACCCCTTCCTTTATATTAGATCAAGCCACTATTGTATCTCAAGTGGCTCTTCTCAACTGGTCTCTACCTCCAGTTTTATTTTTATAAAGCTGTGAAAGTATCGCTACACCACAACTAAAATGATCTTCCTAAAATGAAAATTGGTCCTGTCTACCTCTTAAAATGCTCCGGGGGTTCCGCATTATCTATGGGAAGGAGCCCAAACTCCTTAGTATGACATATAATGTCTATTGTAGTCTTCCGCACCCACTTTTCTAGTCACTTCTTCATGTGCACCCTCTACTCCAGACATTCTGAGCAACGTCTATTCTGCCAGTTTCATGCATTATGATCTCACATGTGCTGTGATTTACATGATGTCACCTCAGTCAGGAATATGCTTTCTCTCTTCCCTATTATCCTTGTCCCTTGGCAAGCTTCCTTCTTACTCATCCTTCAGTATTCAGGTTAAGCATTAGTTCCTCAGTGAAACCCTCTATGATTCCTTTCCTTGCCAGACTAAATTTTAGCCCCTACTTCCTCAGACTGTGACCTCAATAAAAGCTTGCATATATTTTTATTATAACACTCATCTCATTGGTTTGCTATTATTTGTTATCTTGATGGTAGCCTCCACTAATCTGTAGACTCTTTGAGGTCAGATATACTGGCTGATTACTTTTTTCTTCCAAGTTCCAAGTACAATGCCTAAGATATAACTGATGTTTAGTGTATTTGCTGAGTGAAAGAATGCATAAGTGAATAAATGTTTACTAGGCTGCCTTACTAAAGGGCATGTGTGGTGAGCACTCTGTTTAAGTTTGTATGAGGTCTTTTCAGGTATGACAAGGAATGTTTTGTTATGTACAGATATTGTGTCACATCTGGGATGTTGTGTATGCTGTCGGTATCCACCATAGTGAAACAGAGTAATTAATACTCATAAATGGAGGGATAAAAGAGTGTGAGGCAGAGAGAGCTGGAGTCTAGTCACATATTTGCCAAAATAGCTTTGCTAAAAATGTACTGGTTGAGCTTGTGTAACTTCCTTTTTTTCTCTGGGTTTCAATTTTCTCGTCTGTAAAATAGGCATGGAAGAAGGAGGTGGATTGGAGACAGTCTCTCAGGGCCCTTCATGGTCTGGGGCTATGTGATTCTAGGAGGCAATATGAGCGATTTACTGAAAATGGTAAAACCATAAATACTGATGAAGCTGCCTGAGCTGCATGATCTTTTCTTGCTTAGACCAAAAGCATTCCTTTAGGGTATGGGCATTGCTAATTACCTTTTGACTATCAGGAGATTTCATTTCCCAGATGCAATGTTTATCTTACTGAAAATGCTATTGAGGTAATTCCAATCAAGTCCTAGCAGCTTCACAGTTTTGAGAACCTTTCCGTTTTTTAATCAGATTGGATATTTTAAGAGGTGTGGAAAAAGTGGTTTCAGTACGAAGACTTAGATGATTTTCTTTAGTGGTTATTTTTTTTTTTCCTTTCATATAGCTAATGGGCACATTGAACATTATTAAAAAAGAAGAGGAAGAAATGATATGGATACAGTCCAGCCAAGTATTGGGAAAAATTAAGAGATCAAATGCCAGTGAAATTTTACTACATTTTAAAATGTAGTGTTGATGTCCATCAATGAGTCCATCAATGTTTTTAATATGTGGCTACCTGTAATGTAATTGGACATTAAAAAGTAATTTTTAAGACTTTTGAAGAGAGTGAATTAGTTTAAGTTTCAAAAATAAGCCACGTGAGGCTTATGTCTTCCAGGTAACTTATAATGTTGAAGCAGCTTTGGATCAATGGGAAAATTTACCCTCAGTGTTGCTACAAACTTTCTAAAGGTAGATCATGCATGCTCAGACTTCAAAAAGCTTTCTCCATCGATTTTTTTTAGATAGAAGATTTATTCAATATCACCAACTTTTGAAACGTTAATAACCTAAAGAATCCTATGACCTAGAAATTCCTTTATTAGTTAACTAATCAGCAAAGATGCATACGTTATGATCACTAAACAATGTGTGCTAGAATGTTCATAGCAGTTCTATTTAAAATAGCCCCAAACTGGAAATAATGCAAATGTCCATCAACAATAGAGTGGATAAATACATAGTCACATGATGGAATACCAGACAGCATTGAGAATGAATGATCTGCAGTTTTTAACTGCAATGTGGAGAAATCTCAAAACATAATTTTGAGCAAAAAAAGTCATCAAGAGGAAAGTGCATAGTGTCCTATTGCATTTCTGTAAGTATAAAAATAGAAGAAACTTATCTGTGGTATTAGAAATTCAGAAGGGTAGTGATCTTTGGAAGAGTAGCAACCAGGATAGGGCATGAAAGAAGCTACGGGAGTGCCGGTGATGTTATATACCTTGATCTACGTGATGGTTGTGGGCGTATTTGGTTAGCAAAAATTCATTGCACGCTTAATACGTGTGTAATTTTATATGTATACATGTACTCAAATTAAAAAGATAAAAAGTAATAATGACATATGGACAAAAACTCAAAGGAAAACTAACTTGAATTAATAATTTTAAAAAAGATCATACCTTGGTATGTTACCAGGTACCTGACTGAGACGATAAGTAATCCACCATAAAGTGATCTTCGTAACATGAAGATCCTTTGATAAACACAAATCATGAGGCTTATTTCTTTTAGATTAAAGTTGATATGACTGTCTGCTTGTGTCCTGGCTTGCCTTTGGGACCTTATAGGGAATTCACTGTTGCTCTTTTGGTAGATAATTGGAAATATTTGTCTGTTGTTTTAAAGATGTCAGTAACAATTGAAGAGTTTTTTGGTCCGAAGTTTTCCATCTTGGGCATAACTGCGTGGGACTTAATTCTCAAGGATTTCCTGCAGAAGTTCTGGACCATTATTAGGAGGGCATTTATACAGGGGGCCTTCTGGTGGCCTGCAGCTTCTCACCTAAAGGTCTCCCTCCATGTCAAACCTTGGACTCTCCTGTTGCTGTTATATGTTTCCCTAGGTTGCAGTAGGCTGGGGGCACAAATATGACCATGATAGACATTACAAAAGAGTATATTTCTGGCTCTCTCCTCAACCAATCTGTAGAAACTCCAAACTCCTCAAATTTATCCTGTAGTATTCTATCCTTATGGAGGAGTCTCATGTATGTTTATTGATTACTTTCTTCAAATTCTATGAGGCATTTGTCACTTTCCTCCTTTCCTCTGATGCTGAAGATGCCTGTGTTGGACACATATTTCTTGCCACTTGATACCTCCATTATGTCCACTCTGATTAGCTGCTCAAGACACTGTGTGTCATGTTCTAAAGTGCTCCACCCCACCTACACTATTTCTCTTACCTAAGCTAATGATACCAAGAGGAACATCTATCATTTATTGGGTTTATCCTAATGTGACAGACTAAACTAAACTCTTTAAACGGATTATCTCATTTCATTTTCACCACTACCTTATGACAAAGGTGCTATTCATATCCATGTTTTATAGATGCGAAAATTGAGACATAGAGGGATTATGTAAGTTGTCCCACTTTACACAACTTGTGAGTGGGAAAGCCAGGATATGAGGCCAGGTCTATCTCTCATCAGAGCCCAAACTCAACCCTTAATAAGAATTGCTATAAAATAGTACTAACTTGTATTCCCAATGTCATATGAGAGCTGAGGGACATAGTGTACATTGTGCTCAGAATCGTTCCTTCAGTGACTGGGCCATCACCTTTGGGCTAGATATATGCCTCTTGCTTCTGTCTTCCCTTGTAGTGTGTCCTTTTCTAAGAAGTGCCTCAGTCCTCCAGGTAAAAAAGGCTCTTTGTCCAGACAGGTTGGATTCTAAGCTGGTTTCTGTGTATTTTTACATCATGTGGTTTTGTCACAAATTATTTTAAGCTATTTCATTTCACTAGGCAATCTCTTTGGTGTATCCTTTTAGCTAATAATACATTTCACTTGTTTGTTCTTTAATTTTCTAGGTTTTACTGATTTATTTCTATATGGTATTATTTATTTCATAGGATATTTTATAATTTTTATCCTTTAAGTGTGTTCTCTTATATAATTTAATCTCTTGGCAGACCCTGTAAGAATAAGCTCAGTTTTAAACCATTATTTCCACTTGACATTTTGTGTTTGAGTAGTGGTTTTAGATACTTTCATTACTTTTAGTTTTTCATCTTATTGTATTTGTTGTTTTCCATTCTAAGAGCCTATTTTGTCTCACAAATAGCACAACCTTTCTCTCTTTTATGCCTAAGGATGTAGGAGATGGCCATGGACAGTGGTGTGGGATGGGAGTACGGTGGAGGTTTATATGTGTATCTGTGCCCAATATGGTCTGTTCCCCAGGAAAAATGGACTGCTAAATATTAGAGATCCAGCTCCATAGTCTGGCCTTTACATGGTTCTTCCTTCAGAAAAGGATTTTGCTTTGAGAGTAGCAGTACCGGTCCAGTAGCAGCAACAGCAGTAGTAACGGTAGCAGCAACCACCATTTACCAAGCATCAGTACACCAGGCATGCAACTAGGTGCTTTACTTCCATATCTTATTTAATCTCCCTATAAACCTACAAGTAGGCACTGGTAGTTTCATGTTATTCACAAGGAAATTGAACTCTGAGCAATTAAATCATTTGTAGAGCCTGGATTTGAATCTAGATCTATCTAAATTCCAAAACACTTGCTTTTTCTGCAAAGGCCCCCTGAATAGACCCACCTAGGGAAAAACAGAATTCTCTATGAGCAGAGGAGAGGGAGGACTTCCCAAGGGTACTCTCCTTCCACCTGAGTTCATCTAGTTCTTCCTGCAAAGGGAACCCTCCCCACCCCAGCCTGACATCTGGTTCCAGTGACTGTGCAGAACCTTTCCCAGTGGAGCTGACACAAGGATCTGGTCTTCACAGGGACAGAGCAGCCTCGCTATGAAATTCCGTCACCTTGGCTTACTTCCATACTTCCTGTTTGGCTCAGATCAGCTGCTTCTGGGTATTCAAAACCCCTGCAGGCCGGCTTTCATCCCAGCTGTTTTATCAAGGCAATGTATCACTTTTGCCTCTCTGCTAATGAGCACTAGAAGTAGCTTTCCTCAGCAAATTCTGTTTCTTTTTGCAGACAGACCTGCTGAAGCCCTGGATCTTATCCTCTATCTGTTTTCTCTCCTAGTTATTTAAACAGTTTAAATTCCCTACAGGAGGAATACAATAACAAACATCCAACATCACCTCCTGTTCACCAACCAGCATAAAGTTTACTTTTGCCACCATAGTAATCATTAGCTGCTGTGTAATTCACTCTTAACGTTTATTGTACACTGAAAATAATTTACGTGAAGCCACTTGGGATTACTTAACTGGGCTAGCAACCCTCATCCTCCTAGCTAAGTCTCTTTTGTTGTTTTTGAGGAAGATTAGCACTGAGCTAGCATCTGCCACCAATCCTCCTCTTTTTGTTGAGGAAGCCTGGCTCTGAGCTAACATCGGTGCCCATCTTCCTCTGCTTTATATGTGGGACACCTGCCACAGCATGGCTTGCCAATCAGTGAGTAGGTCCGCACCCAGGATCTGAACCGGCAAAACCCAGGCTGCCTGAGCACAACGTGCGCACTTAACCACTGTGCCACTGGGCCGGCCCTCTAAGTCTTTTTTTATAGAATCTTTATTTTTTCCTTCCAAAGTTTAAAAACATGTTTGGATGTAACACAATGACAGCTTTTCCTTGCAGCTATTGGAAATTTACCAAAAGATTTACAAGTGTGTTTTATACCTCTTTGTTTGTAGAAGTTAGATTTACTATCCTAAGGAGACGACTGAAAGAACTACTAATGTTGGCAAAGGAGTATAAACATATTAGGTGGTATTTTTAAAATGTTGACTTCCTAGAAGAGAAAGGGAGGATCATTGGAAAGACCACAGTGCTAGGGATCAGAAAATCCCCTGTGCTAATAACCAGCCATGTGATATTGCACATGCCACTTTACCTAAATATCAGTTTTCCCTATATTTAAAGGGAGTTGGGGGGCAGTGAGACTAGATGGCCCTTTCATCTCTAAGAATCTTTATATGTCATCTAGCAGAGGAGAGCCCCAGCCCCAGCCCCCACGTGACAAGAGTATGGAAGAGTGGATTTTGAGCTGAGAGACAATAGCTTAATGCGATAGTTATTAAGCTGTTTTCTCTCCTCTCTGAATCCACACTTCTTTGCCCTCCTTTGTGATGCTGGAGCTGGACCATGCAGATGGTACTTTGCCGGCTGATTTGTTGTTAGGCTCATACCAATAGAGGGCGCTGGAGGGACACTGCAAGGCTGGGGAAGGAGGAAGGAGCCTTCCTTCTGTGTGCAGTTTTCCATTGGGATTAGTGTCAGGGATGCTGATAGCATTAACCTTTGTAGCCTTCACTTTTGAGCAGTGACCCATTTCTTCTGCCGTGGTTCTTTGTCACCACAGCAGCAGTGCTCCCAGTTCAGCTGTGGCCCATGCCCTCCAGCCAGTTTCTACTCTACCAGTGGTGGACTGCTCAGGAGGGTCAGCTGTAGCTTTTGGCCTCTGGCAAATTTCTCCCCACTGGCACACTGTGTGTGCCTGCAGTAGTCGTATCCCTCCCTTCAGGGGTCTGAGTCTAGCCTTCGGGAGGACCTCTTCTAAGTTTCTAAGTTCCTTCCTTGTTCTATCTCCCTCAACTCTAGAGTATTCTTTTATCCCTCTTAGTAGTTAGCCATGTTTAACTACTTACCAATTCTTTATATTATACTTTTCTTAATGAAAGTACTAGCGTGGTTTCTGTATGTCACCCGAAAGGACCCTGACTGATATATTTAATAGCTGCCACAACAACACAGACAACCACTCTTGGCATATGATAGATGTCAAATAAACTGACCAACGAACAGGTTTTTGGAGAAGAGGATAGAAAAAAAAAATTAAATGTCAGAAAAGGACATAAGAAATGTTATCCTCATATGTAGAGTCTGCCCTGTTTACTATTGGGCCACCTCTGTTGGCAAAGGGGACCTGAATGAGTATGGAGAAAAGCTTAAGAAAATGAAAGTAATAAAAACACTTTTATTGAGTTCCAAAACACTGACTTCAAAACAATTAAATTAATAAAGTAGTTTCACTATTTTCTGAACTCACTGAAAGTCATCTTTAAAAATTAAATTGTTTTTAACTCATGATTTGTTAACTCAATAAATGTGGTTTTCAA
Organism: Equus quagga; assembly: GCF_021613505.1. Classification (NCBI taxonomy): domain Eukaryota; kingdom Metazoa; phylum Chordata; class Mammalia; order Perissodactyla; family Equidae; genus Equus; species Equus quagga. The sequence goes on from NC_060276.1 coordinate 6,722,814, forward strand.
TTTAATTGCTTTGGAAGTTACTGTTTTTGAATGTAGTAAAATTAAAAAAAAACTTTCTTTTCCTTTTATTACCTCACTTGTTTTAAAGGCTCTCAATCAAGCTTTTCTTGATTAAACAGCCTCAAAGACTCAAAGACCAATCTGCAGAGCATCAGTGCCCTGCAGAGAAGCAGGTAGGCACTGGATATAAAGAGTAAGCCCACAGGCTTGTGAAATAGAAGTGGGGAGACTAAATGCCATCTATAGACAGGTATTGCAAGCTTATGGGTACTCTCTTTTCTCCTCAATTCTCACCTATACTTTTCCCACTCTCACTCTTGGCTGATGACGCTGTATCAAACTTCACTGAAAAGAGAAACAATCAGAAGCACTTTTCATTTTTCTACCATCAAGCCTACTAAAATACAATCTGTAACTTTTTCTTTCCCCCATTACCACAGAAAAGATGACTTGCTTTTATCAAAGCCCAACTCTTCTATTTGTACTCTGGATCCCACGCTCACTTTCTTTCTCAAGCCCTTATTGAGTTGGTTATCAACCTTTTTTTTTTTTTTTTCGTGAGGAAGATTGGCCCTGAGCTAACATCTGTTGCCAGTCTTCCTCTTTTTGCTTGAGAAAGATTGTCCCAGAGCTAACACCCATGCCCATCTTCCTCTGCTTTGCCTGTGGGTTGCCACCATAGCATGGCTTGACCAGCAGCATGTTTGTCTGCACCTGGGATCTGAACCCACAAACCCCGGGCCACCGAAGCAGAGCGCATAAACCTAACCACTACACCACCAGACTGGCCCCTACCCTTCTTCTTTACTCTATCATTTTCATTATCATAAAACTTATGATTTTATGGTAAAAATTTTTAAATATAATAAAAGAGACAAATTTATTGCCTTTATTTTTATTTTACATTCCATAGTGAACCCAATGCAGTCATCTTTCTAAACCTACCACTCCATTAAAACAGGTTTAGTCAAAATCACAAGCACATTTCTTGTCACCAAACCCAAAGGACACATCTCAATCCTATTTTGCTCAATCTTTGACCATCATTTGTCAATATTGACTGCTCCCTACTTGAAACATTATTGACTCTTGGCTTCTACAACACCATACTCTCCTGTCTTACTGGATGTGTAAACTTAGTCCCTTTGATGGCAATGTCTCTTCTAAATATTGGGGTTCTTCAGGGTTCAGTTCTAGAATCTCTTTTATTCTTTACATTCTCTCTTGAAGTGATTTCATTAATTACAGTGGATATACATACCCTTGTTATGGCTGAATTGTGACCCTTAAAAGTCAGGTTGAGGTCCTAACCCTCAGTATGCAACTGTCTTTGGAGGTAGGCATCTTAAGAGGCAATTAAATTAAAATGAGGCCATTAGAGCGAGTCCTAATACAATCTGACTGTTTTCCTTATATGAAGAGAAATTTGCACACTGGGTTGCATGCACAGAGGAAAGATCATATGAGGACACGGAGAGAAGGCAGCTATCTGCAAACCGAGGAGAGAGGCCTCAGAAACCAATCCTACCAACACTTTGATCTCGGACTTCCAGCCTTCAGAACTGTGAGAAAATTAATTTCTGTCTTTTAAGCCACCCAGTCTCTGGTATTTTGTTACGGCAGCCTGAGCAGACTAATGTAATCCTCTTCATCCTATTCGTTATGATGAAGATTCTATTTTCGGTCCAGGACCCTCCTCTGACAACCAGACTTGCATATCCCAGCTGCGTTCTTGACATCTCCACTTAGCTATATCACAGATATCTCAAACTTACCGAAACTGTGTTCTTGGTCCCTGCCTCCCAAATCAGTTCATCTCCACCCCCACCAACTTGTGTTATGCTTCTCAACAGATGGCACCATCAAAACACATTCCCATCCAATAGTAATATATATATATATATATATATATATATGTATGTGTGTGTGTGTGTGTGTGTGTAAGATATATATCCCCCCAAAATATATATATTTATAAGATATATATATGTGGGGATATTATATATATATATTTATGATATATATATCCCCAAGACTTAGTTTAAATCTTCATCTTTTTCACCATTTCCATTGTCAATATCCTTATTCAAAAGCTATATTTTACTTGTTAATGTTATAATAGCTCTCTACTTGGTCTTCCTCCTTCCCTTCTTGCCTGCTTTTTAATCCATTCTCCATGCAGTAGCCAGAGTGCTATAGGATGAATATTTGTGTCCACCCAAAGTTCATATGTTGAAGCGTAGCTCGCAAGGTAGTGGTATTAGGAGGTAGGACCTTTGGGAGGTGGTTGGGTCATGAGGGCAAAGCCCTCATGAATGGGATTAGTGCCCTTGTAAGAAGAGACCCCGCAGAGCTCCCTCTCCCCTTCTGCCACGTGAGATTGTAGTGAGAAGATGGTAGTCTAGAACCCTGAAGAGTTTTCTCACCAGACACCAAAACTGCCGGCGCCCTGATCTTGGACTTCCCAGCACCTAGAACTGTAAGAACTAAATGTTTCTTGTTTATTAGCCACCCAATTTATAATATTTTTGTTATAAAGGCCTGAATGGACTAAAACAGAGTAATCTTTTGAAATGTAAATATGGTCATGTTATTAAACTTTTAAAAATTTTCTAATGGTTTTCTGTTGCACATGGAATAAAATTCCAATTTTTTAACCAGGGCCTACAGTCCCTGCATAATCTGGCCCCTTGCCTCATCATTTACCAATCTCCCTCCTACTATACAGCTCTAGATAAACTGGTCTATCTTCAATTTCTTGAATATGTCAAACTCTTTCCTGCTTCAAGACTCATGATGTTTTTCTCCCTGGAATACTCTTTCTTCCATTCTTTGTATGGCTTATGTCTTGCACTCCTTTAGGTCAGCTTAGTTGTAACGTCCTCAGAGAGGCTATCCATGATTGCAATAGCTAAATAGACCGACCCCTCTCTGTTATTCTTATAAATACTCTTATTTGCTTACTTCATAGCATGTGTTCAACCTCGTAATTATTTTAACTTTAATTATCTGCATATTTGGTTATTGTCTGACTTCCTAACTAGACTGTAAACTCTATGAGGTCAGAGTCTATGTCTGTATTATAGACTTCTATATCTCCAGAACCAAGAAAAATTATTAGACCATAGTGAACACGTAATAAGTATTTGGTGAATGAATGAATACTTTTCTTTTGTGCCCCTTTGGCTTGACCATCTTCTATATTGTCAGCCTTGATCCTTGACATCTCCTCAACTACTCTTAGCTCCTCCTGCTGTCTTGACTGTAGTTTCTTTCTGCTATGTATACTTTCCTCAGAGCTGAATATGCAGCTATTTGACCTCAGCCTGTTAATTTCAATCTTGACCCTAGGCAGCCTTCTTGCTGGATGGTTGTCTGTTGTTATGTTTGACCCTGAACTGATAAAGTGAGCCCCACCTCCAATAAAATGAGCTGGAAATAATGACTAACCCAAGATGAGAATTTTATTTTTCTGGAACTTTGAGAGAAAAGATTCATGCTGATTTGGGATGCTCTCATTTTGAAACATCTCTCTTCTTTTGAGACTGTGAGGCGTCAGCCAAGGGGCCATGCTGCCAAAGGGGAGTGCATGGTAGTGATACAATAAGTTCCTCCAAGTCTGCATGAGACTGAATGGGAACATCAAGGGCATTTTTTAATTCTCTTGTGCAAAGAGTGAGAGAGATATTGAGTATTAACAAGAAAACAAAACAAGGTTCAAAAATTCCTGATTCAGTTCTTTCTGTGAAAGACAATTACATTATCTGTATTTACTTATAAGATCGTTCCTCATCTATTTAGTCTAAATTTTTTTGTTGCATGATCTACTTGGAGGTTAGCATGGGGTTAAGGGGGTCAAAAAAATACTTACTCCACTTTTTTTTCCTGTTTGCTACCTCAGAAATATTTACTAGTTCACTAATGATAATCAAAGAAATGACAGTAGAAATAACTGATTCAATAATTAATTCATTCATTTCACAAATGTTTATTGAATACCAATTACATATTAGATAACAGGAACAACAGTGAATTAAACACTATTCCAGACCTCAAGGAATTTAGATTCTACTAGGAGATATGGGTGGGTATCACCATATACCTACTAAATTAACAAAAAGTGAAACCCATGAAACCCTCCAGTGCAGCTATAATCAATCAAATACACAGAGGTTTCTAGTAGTTTAGAAGTTGTTACAATCTTTTCAATGTGCGATGCTGGGAAGATGCAATTCAAAGAGCATGGATAATTATAGACATGCTTTGACCCAGGAACCCCGTTTTTGAAAACATATCTCAAGAAAGTGGCTGAAAGGTCTCTTTTGTACAAAGATAGTTACAGCTGCACAATCTATAACAACTTATAAATAATAAAATATTGAAAAATTTGGGGAATTGTTAAAATAGCGATAGTATAATATAATGTCTTAGCTTCAATTTTCATAGGAAACAGTTCCAGAGACTAGCATTGAAATAAAATTAGTTTATTTAGGAAGTGAAAGGGACACCAAGAGGAGAGTAGGGAAGAGAGATGGGTAAGCAAAGGAGGCCAGTAAAGGGTGCATTATCCAGGGTGCTACCACTGAAGATGAAACTGTTCCATGGGAAAAATAGGAAAAATAACATGATACACTTCAGAATAATGCCTGAGAGAATCACACCTTTGAGATGCTGTATTGATCCTCTACTTTCTAAGATCATAGGTTGAGGTCTATTCCAACGCAGTGTTAATTCTTCAGCACTACTTGCTAGCCATGTACGTGGCCAGAATGGCTTTCAGTGTTTGGGGGTGAGGTGGAGAAAATATGTCAGTCACAGATGCAGATACTGACACTTTTACCTAGTCTGGAACACATCGAAAGTTCAGCTAGTATAACAGTGCAATGATATAATATATTGCCATTAAATGTCAAAAATGAGTAGGCCATGTACACATTTGTAAATGTCTATACGAAAAAGTTGTCATGCAAATAAAGAGCACAATACTATCATATAGTGTCTATAATCATACAAAAACGAGTTATGTCATTAGAACACATAAAATCTTATAAAACAGTATTGTTGTTAAACAGAGGCTATTTCTCTTGAATTGTAAAGATATCTAATTGATTAATAAAATGACCCATCAATGTTAACGGAAAGAGTAACTCTTCAATTAGACACCAATAAATTGGTACCTTTTAAATACTAGCAGTAGTGGTGGCAAGGCGCAGATACAACAGATGTAATAAAGGTGGAATCAATGAGACTTGGTGACACCTTGGAGGTGGTAGGGGAAGGAGCATAAGTCATGAAGGATGATCTGAATATTTGTAACTAATCAAATGGAAGGATGGCTGAATCTTTAATAGTGCTAGGGGAGTCAGGAGGAAGATCTTATATTAAGGCAGAAGATTATTCAGTGAAGACGAAAGACTGATGTTTTCCGGAGTATTTCTGAATATGACATTAAAGCTGGAGAGGCTTGAGGATACCAATCTATGAAATATACAGAAGTGAAGATTGGAAAAACTTTGCAAGTAAAGGTGGAAATAGTGTCACACATATAGGTCAACCCTCAAAAAGCACTGAAAAGGTACACTAGGAGGAAAAATGGTCCCTTTCAAAGGGGGTGATTTTCTCCTTAATCATTCTAACAATTTTTTGTTAACTTTCCTCTGTCCAATAGAGATTAGGAAGACAGTCTTTGCTAATTAATTTCCAGAATACAAGTCTTAATGAAAGGAGATAAACCACTTGAGGAGGCAATATAATTAGTAAATACTGTTAGCTTATAAATTTTATACTTATTGGAACATGAACATTTGTTGCCTGGCTCCTTGGCTGGCATTAATCTCATCTTGTATCTCTGGACTGTTGCCATGGCTTGGTTTTCACAGAGCCAGAATATCTTCTCCTAGATTTTCTCTGATAAAAGGATGAAAGCAGTGATAATTATGCAAGGAACCACTTTGTCACTACTTCCATGGTTTGACTTGAGATGCTCTAGACATTGACATAAGTAGGCCACGGTGTTTTATTGACCTCAATTAACAGGAAAGCAACATTTCTTTTATTCGTGCCATTAATATGGGCAAGGGATAAGAAAAGTGCAATAAATTTCTAATTTAAATTTGGAACCCAGTAAAGGAAGAAAGTTTGACTTGTGAATGTTTGCAGTTCTGTGAGTCATGGCCAATTTTTTAAACATAAGCCATCTGCCAGCATAATACTTTTAATGATACATTTACTTGAAATTCTTTTCACATGCCTCCCTGGGTTCCTGAACTCAAAGGAATCTGAAAGAATATTTGGCTCAGGCATTTGGGGCTTCTGTGATCCACTGTCTCCATTGATTTGCATTGACAATAACTTTCATCTCTCAATGTGTGTCTTCAGGGGCTAATACTTCATTTATCTTATTTTTTCCCCAAATATCATTAACATTATTTAACAGCAGTACCCAAGCTTTGTTGGCTGATGTATTTGGATCTTGCTGGAAAGGTGTATGTTTCACTGGAGCTAATAAGTGACCATCTGACGTTTTGTATCTTATCAACAGTAATATTTTGGGGGCACTCTATGTAGAATCAAAAGTTGATTTTCACAAAAGGGTTTACAGAGCTTTACCTACTTGGCTATTTCTAAGAGTCACCTAGTGATTTCCCTTTGTTGTCATTTTTGTTTATTTTTCTGTCTGGATTTGTTTTCCCGTTATTACTTCTGTAATCAGAACATCTACAGTATGTTTCCCTTCTTTGTTTTGTTCTTACCAGTCCAGTATTTATAAACCTCACTTTGTCTCCAGTATTGGGTGAATTTTGTATCTGTTGTATTTTTCTTTTTAAATTTTCAGTGTATTCAATATGTAATGCCAAACTCACTCATTACTTCTTTCCAAACTCCTTTTGAAGTTCCAGAAGACTATTTCAAAATAAGCTCATTTAATTATTCAACAAATATTCAGTAAGGGCCTACTCTTTACTAGATTCACTAGTAAATAGTGAATAGAGAATAGAGATAACTGAGACACACTCTGTCCTCATAATGTAGTTAAGGGCAGAAACTTCCAGGTCAAACACGGGTTTCAGTCCCAACTGTGATGGTTAATTTTGTGTCTCAATTTGGATAACCCATGTGCCCAGGTGTTTGGTCAAACACCAGTCTACACGTTGCTGTGAAGGTATTTTTTCAGATGTGGTTAACATGTAAATCAGTTGACTTTGAGTAAAGCAGATTGTCTTCCATAACATGGGTGAGCCTCATCCAATAAGTTGAAGGCCTTAAAAGTAAAGAGTGAGGTTCCCCGAAGAAGAAGGAATTCGGCCTCAAGAATGCAACATAGAAATTCTGCCTGAATTCCCAGCCTGCTGCTCTGTGGAATTCAGACTGAAGACTGCATTATCAGTTCTTATCTGAATTTCCAGTCTGCTGGCTTGCTCTCTATATTATTGGATTTGACAGCTCCCACAATCATGTGAGCCAATTCCTTAAATCACTCTCTCTCTTCCTCTCTCTCTAGGTAAGTATATAGATAGACAGATAGATATATATACACATAGTTCTATTGGTTGTTTCTCTAGAGATATGCCAACTAATACACCACTTTTAGAAGTCAAACATTATATTAATTCAGAAATTAGAATATCAATTTTCATATGCTAGTTGACATTTTAATGTTCAAATTTAGGACTTTCTTGACTCCCTTAGCTTGGGTTTTCTAGTGGAAAGCCTACACTCATGGAACAAGGGTGTAGTAAGCTTCATTTCTCTTTCCTTTTCACCTCCCTCCTTGAGGTTAGGGTACATTGAGGAGAAGAGTGAGGGGGAAAGAAAAGTTCTTACTTGATGGGCTTCATACTTGATCTGGCAAAGTTTTAAAGCTAACTCTTTCATGGCTCACTTTTCTGAGTTCTTAGAGCCTGCCTCAGCCCACTCCCATCCTTAAGGGTTCCCTGTGATTCCCTTAAAACAACTGAATAAATTTCTGGTTCTGTTGACCATTTACTCCTAAACCTCCTAGGAATCTCATAGTCTATTTCGAACTTCTTTCTGCTGAGGTCCCATTGACCCTCCAAAATAAATCTATGTCAGCCATCTCTTACACATAGCCTATATCTGGTGCATAGAAAATACATTTCCTTTTCCTGAAAAACTCTAGAGTACAAGCCAATCACATCGTAGGCCATCCAGTGACAGCTAATCATCCTGACTCTTGCCCTTTAGTTTCTCAGTGTTCCTTAGATATCAGACCACTGTCTTTTCCATATCTCTGGGAATGCACTTTAACCCCTCCGAGCAGTCAGACTGAAGTTCCTCACACGGGCCTGAGGCGAGGAACACCCACATCATTTGCCCTTGCCGTTCTTGGGATGAGACTCACAGCAAGCAACAGCTGCTGCCAAAAATTTTCTTACCCACTCTTTCTCTCTCCTGGTCCTTTTATGTTTTCAGGATTATTAATGAGTTTTGGAATCATCGAAATGGTTCTTGGCAAGCTAATTTTTACATTTTATATATGGGCTGCTGTGTCTTACAAGACACTTTGGTGTCCGATATGTATTATCTTATGCATTATTTTGATGCAATTTCCTTTTATTAAAATCTGGTGCACAAAAATAGATACCTAGAAATGTAATAAAATTATATAACATGGGAAATACAGAAACAATATTAAAACTACCAAACCAAAAGTGTGAATTATCTAATGACAAATTTCGGAAATTTGGTTAAAATTCAAGGTAAATACAACACCAAAATTTTTCCTACACACCAGCACAAACTTATAGAAAATTACATACCTTTTACAAATGCAAGGAAAATACAAAATTCATAAGAATAAATTTAAATATATACACATATACACATTTATATGTGTTTATGTATGTTTGCATATGTATACATATGTGTATATATACATATATATCCATTACATAGAAATGTAAAATATATATATTTTTGTAAAGATTGGCACCTGAGCTAACAACTGTTGCCAATCTTCGTTCTTTTTATCTGCTTTTTCTCGCCAAATCCTCCCAGTACATAGTTGTATATTTTAGTTGTGGGTCCTTCCAGTTGTGGCATGTGGGACGCCGCCTCAGCATGGCCTGACAAGTGGTGTCATGTCCGCGCCCAGGACCTGAAGCAGCAAAACCCTGGGCCACCAAAGTGGAGGGTGCGAACTTAACCACTTGGCCATGGGGCTGGCCCTGTAAAAAATATTTCTAAAGAAATACAAACAGATATGAATAAATGCAAAGTGATATACTGTACTTATAAGATTGAAAACTGAACATTCTAAAATGTCAATTCTACCTAAATTGAATTTTAAATTCAATGAAATTCCTCTTAAAAAACTCAAGATTTTTCACTGAACTTGAAAAACTTGAAGAATTCTTATGGAATAGTAAAGATAATACTAAAAAAAGTAGAACAAAAATGTGGAAATTTCCATACCAGATTGAGATTTATGATTGAACCACAGTAATTTTTAAAAGATGGTGTTGGGCAGGGACAGAAAGATGGATCCTTGAAAAGAAAGAGAAAGCACAAAAACAGATCCAAGCATAGATGTGGGACCTTGGCTTATATCAAAGGTGACTTTACAAATAGCTGGGGGTAAAGTAAATATGATTTAATATGTGGAGATAAGACATTTGGTTTTTCATGTGAAAAAAATTAGATTCGCTCATTACATCTAAATTTCAGGTAGATTAAAGTATTAGTGTGAAAAAAAGCAAAGACAGTATATGAGAATATCTTAATGTCTGTTTGTATATTAGTTATCAAGTGCTGTGTAACACATGACCCCAACCTCAATGACCTACAGCAACAGTGTTTATTATCTCAATCTTTTGCTAGGTCAGGACTTATGGGCATGCCTTAGCTGAGTTCTCTGTTTTGGGGTCTCTCACAGGCTATTGACTAGGACTGTAGTAATCTGAAGGTACTACTGGGGAAATTCTACTTCCTAGCCACTCCCATGATTATTGGCAGGATTCAGTTCCTCACAGGTCGTTGGACTGAGGCCTCAGTTCCTCTCCAGCTGTTGGTTAGAGGCTGCCCTCAGTTCCTTGCCATGCGGGCCTCTCCCATGCAGCATCTTACTTCATCAAAGCAAGCAAGTTGAGAAAGCAAGGGACAATGCCAGGGAGCATGAGAAAGAGAGAGAGAGAGAGAGAGAGAGAATGAGCTATCAAACAGAAGTTGCAGTCTTTTGTAACCTGATTATGGAAGTGACATCCAAAGCTTGAAATTAATAAAAAGAAAAGAGTGACATATTTGACTACATCAAAATTACAAGTGCATTGTGAAGAAAGTGAAATACAAACCATAAAACGGAGAAGATATTTTCTACAAATATAAGAAAAAGATAAATAATCCAAATAGAAACAAATGGGCAAAGAATACAAATGAAAATTCACAGAAGAACATAGAACTAGGCAACGAATGAATAATATTATGCTCAACTTCACCAGTAACTGCAGAAAATACAAAATAAAACATAAATGAGATGCCAATTACACCATGAGATTGGCAAAAAACATTTTTTAAGATATGTGATACTAAGTGATGGTGTGGGGAACCAGGAGCTCTCATACACCACTGGTGTGGAATTAGACTGTTAAAACCACTTTGGAGAACAATTTGTAATATATATTAGAGTTGAAGGTGACAGTCTGTAACCCAGAAATTTTACTGCTATGTATATATTAAGGAAAAACTCTCAACTGAAAAGAAAATTTTAATAGTGATGAGCATCAATAAACCTAATACCATTAGTCAGGGGACAGAATAATAAATTGTGGTCGATTCATAGGATACAGCAGTTAAACGCGTGCACTAGATCTATATGTAGGAACATAGGTAAATCTGGAAAATATGGTTTTGAATGAAATAATCAAGTTACAGAACAAGAGAATATGATACCATTTACACAGATTAAAAATAAATAAACAAAAATGTGTATATTGGTTTTTGATACATATATGTAGCAAAAGTATAAGAAAACATGGACTTGATATACCCAATCAAAAAGCTGATTGCATCTGGGGAGGAAGTTGGCGTTAAATCAGTAGCAGTATGATATAAATGTTTCAACTTTATCTGGAATGTTAATTCCTTAGAAGATCTGTTGCAAATATTCCAATGTATTGGTTGAAGTAGGCTAGTTTATGTTGCATTGACAAAGAGTCCAGAAATTGCGTTGGTTTAACCGATGAAATATTTTTTCACCCTTACATCACAGTCTCATGCAGGTTGACAGTTATCTGGTGCTACCACACTTCAGTGGCTCAGAGACACAGGCTGCTTCCACCTTTTAAATATTCTATATCAAACTTGAGGTCTAAAAGATCAGTACGGAGGGGAAGGAGCAGATGCAAGCAGCACACCAGCTCTTAACTACCTTCACCCAAAGTGGATATCTGTCACTTCCACTCCCGTTGTATTTGCTAGGTATAGTCACGTGGCCCCAGCAGAACTATAAGGAAAGCTGGAAAATATTTTTTAAAAAGCACAGAGAAATTTGATGAGCACTAATATTCTCTCTGCCATGAGTGTTTGTACAATTGGGGTGATAGGAACATGGATTTTTGTTTTATTATGTTCTGTGTTTTAATTTTTATTCATTTTATTTCAGCTTTATTGACGTATAATTGACAGATAAAATTGTAAGATATTTAAAGTGTACAACATGGTGATTTAATATATGTGTATATCATGAAAGGATTCCCCCTACCTAGTTAATTAACAGATCCATCACCTCACATCTTTTTTGTGTGTGAGAACAAATTTCTACTCTCTTAGCAAATTTCACTTATATAATACAGTGCTGTCAACTAAGGCCACCATGTTTTACATTAGATCCTCAGACCTTTTTCAGCTTATAGCTTGCATTTTAAAATATTTATTTTAGTTTTTTAAAAAAAATCCTGATGTAGAAAAAAATATAAGCATGTGAATGCTCTGGGCCATTGTTTAACGTGTTTCCACGTGGTGACGTTACTTGTGCATAAATGGATTTTGAGTCAGATTGGTTTGAGAAATGACGGGCAGAATAGAGCAGGCTTCTCTTCTGTAGGACTTCCTAGAGCTTTTAATGAATTCTGCTGAGTATTAGCTATGTGACTTTAGGTAAATTACTTAATCTCTTTGTGCTGTTTCCTTATCTGTAAAAGGGACAAGATAGTACTTACTTCACAACATTGATGCACAAATTAGATTAGATGATGCATGTGAAGCGCTTAGCATAATGCTTGGCAGATAGTAAGCCCTAAGTAAAATCGGTGGTTATTGCTATTCATTATGATGATCATGATAATGATGATGCCTGCTGCCGCTGCAGCTAAAATATTCTAGAAACGTAGTCATAGAACTTTTTCCCCCCAGAACATGTTACTGGGCTTGTGTTCTGCAGAACACACTTTGGGAAATATTGCTCTCTATTTTATTTTTGCAACTTTGCAATCTGTGTTTTGCATTTTCAAAAACTGAAATAACACACAGGAAACTTCCTCTGTAACTTGGAAATTGTGTAATTTTAGTGATTTCCGTTTGGTTTTTATTTGGTGGAATATCCTATTATTGGAAATGACCTTTACCTATCTATGATGTTATAGTTAGTCTCTTGGTTGGTATCTTCACACAGCAACTGGCTATACAAATTGTGTAGCAGTCCATGAAAACACTTACTTGCTGCTGTTTTCTAGCTGCTAAGGCAGTTCCATGACATTTTCTTCAGCAATTGGTTCATGCAGTGTAGCAATTTGTGCCCATTTCGCCCACCCTGGAAATTACAAGAGATTCCTCATTACTTGTTCTTTCACGTTTGGGCACGTGTAAGCATTAACAGCCCTTTTCAGGCACAGCATGAAGAGTTGTGCACCTCTCAATCTCCCCTCCCCATACCCACTTCCTACTTTCCTGGATTTTCTTCTCCAACTAAATTTATAACTGGTGTAAGGTGAGAATTGCTTCCTGAGTGGCTGAATGTTTTAAACCTTACTTGTACAGAATCACTGGAAAATTAAGAAAGAATCTCAGGAGAGTTGAAAGAAAAGAGCACCATCAGAAGCTGCAGTACAACTGGAAGAATGCTGCTCCTAGCTCTTCTCTTGTTGCCTTCTCTTCCTGCCTCATAACTGTATGGGTGATGTTGCGGAGGAGATGGGGAGAAAATGAAGAAGCATTCATTGTACATATTTATTGATTAGGAACTCTGGCTTCTGGTGTAAAAACTAGGTGTAACAGGAGCCCAGGAATCAGAAGATCTGCGCTTGAGACTCGCCTCAGCTCTATCATTTGAAAATCTTGTGACTTTCTCTACACTTAAAAAGGAAAATTATTATGACTCAAATTCCATATATTTTGATCACTGAATCATTCAATGTGAATTGCATTTCAATGTAAGCAATATTTTAAAGGTGACTTCTATAAAACGCACATTAAAGTTTTTGCAGGGGGAAAAAAGGCAAACTAAACAATAAAGAAATAATTAGTGTCCTTGAAATCATAAACTTAGTAACAAACTAGCTATAATTTGAGCGAAAATTCTGTAATGTTTGGAGGAAATTGGCCCTTGGTACATGATGTTTATGCAGGCTTTTCAATTCTCTCCTTCAGTTTCCTTATCTTGAGAATAAATCAAAGAGATATATTAAGAAGATTTCCAGCTCTAATGTTCTTTAAATCTTGCTTTTTTCCCCCATTATGTAAATATATGTCCAGGTTTCTTTTTCTGAGCTATTAAAACCTTTATAAACACAAACACAAAGGATTACCTCTAGCACATCCCCAATTTACTACTTCTGTATTGCCCCTACCTCAATTAATAGGAGCTCCTTCCCCCCATAATTCACACTTTTCCTTTTCTCTCTCACCCTAAACGCAAATGACCATCAAGTTCGGTAACATCCTTCTCAGAAATGTTTGCCTGCACTCTCTTCACCCTAATCCTTTTCCCAACTTAATCTAGTAACTTTTCAAAAATATCTATTGGATCATGCCTCTTCTTTGCTTAAAACTGTTTGCTAAGTCCTCCTTGCTTATGGGATAAATCTCAAACTCTGAAGCATCGCCTACAAGGCCCCTCACGATCTGTTTCTCCATGCCTATTTCCATGGCCTGCACCAAGTCCCTATAACAGAACTATGTGGTAGGCTGAATAATGCCCACCAGTGATGTCCACACCTTAATCCCCCAAATCTGTGACTATGTTACTTAACATGGCTAAAGGGGTTTTTCAGATGTGATTAGATTAAGGAATTTGAGACGAAGAGATTATCCTGGATTTCCTGAGTTGGTCCATTGTAATCCCAATGGTCCTTCTAAGAGGAAGGCAAGAGGATCAGAGTCAGAGATAGAGAAGTAAAGAGAGAAGCAGAGATTGGAGTGATGCAAGGTAATGAGCCAAGGAATTCAGGCATCCTCTAGAAGTTGGGAAAGGCAAGGAATGAATTCTTCCGTAAAGCCTTTAGAAAATAATGCAGCCCTAACTGACACCTTGATTTTAGCTCCATAACACTCATTGTGGATTTCTGCTCTCCAGAACTCAAAGATGATAAATTCCCATTGTTAAAACAAGAAGCCACTATGTTTATCGTAATTGGTTATAACAACAATAAGAAACTCATACAAGCTACCTATGGTAGATCACCTTGCATGGCAGTTTTCTTTAATTGAACCTATGTCATTAAGACGTTTCAATAAAAGATAATAACTACATTAATAATTTTTCTTTGAGACTAATGTTCAAAATTCTTGAATACGTATTAGACTATGCCTAGAAAGAAACAATTTTGATTGTAGTATGCCATGGCAGAAACAGAATTGGATTAAAATAGACAAAGCAAAACAAAACAAAATTGGGTATTATCATGCTGCTGTCACAGAAATCTTATATAAACATGAACAAATCCCTTCCCTTCACTTGGCCTCAGGTCTCCTATCTATAAAATGATTTCAGACTCTTCCGAAGCCAATATATTCCTAGTCTATACCTGCACAGGAGTTACTTAAGTCATTCAAAAAAAAAGAATTCTAGGTGTGAGTATTAATCAGTGTATCTAGCATTGACGTTGACATTTTTGCTTCTCTCTCTCTCTCTCCCTTTCTGTTTAAAGCATATAAATGAAACTGAAGTACGGATTCAGGAATTGAATAGAGGAAAGGTGTTTGGGATAAAGAAAGAAAGCTACTTCTCATATTCTACTTCTCTAGTTTGTAAAGGCAAAGTAAATTTGCCAGGTCACTAGTTCTGATAAGTAGATTGGCTATCAAATTAAACCCAGCAGCCATAAATCTCACAAACCCAGCTACCCAAACTTTATGTACACTAATAAATTAGTGATGTGATCCCAAAGGAATACTATAGAATTGATTATTTCAATGGCATGGTTTTATTCTTAAATCCCAGCGCTAGCCATGGAATTAAAAATGCTTATCTCAATATATTTTGAGCCACATAAATACAATAATCTTTTTTAAAAAATCAACTCATACATATGAGAAGTTGGGCAATATTAAAAGAAACTTCATTATCCTTCACCGTCTTAATTTTATCCTGAAGTACTAAATCATCTGGCATTCATTCTTGGCTTTCAAAAGACTTGAAATATTATGACCAGCAGAATCTACTGCAATCTATATTTTAATTTTGGATATATGCTATTATATCTGAAAAAAATCAATAGAGTATTTGCTTAAGACTGAAAGTGTAACTACAGGGTATATACATATGATATATGTACTTTAGTAGGCCTCTTTCTAAAATTGCTAACAAATCTATCAACATGTAAAATATGAGGTCATGTAAAGTATGTCTTAGACATCTTTGCACCCTCAGCAAAGTTTGGAAATTCAGTAAATATGTGCCCTTTTGTAATGAGTGTTTTTCAATGGTACAGCATTATGGTAGCTGGCTTGTAAACTACTTAGTCAGTATACTCAAAGGTGCCTAATTTTAAGAAACACACAATATAGTTGGGATAAAATAGCTTTTAAGATTTAGCTTACTGAGTGTTTAATATGTGCTAGTCAAACTCTCACGATGGCAAGCACATGTGAAACTATGGTGTGGACAGTAGGGCATTGACAGACTGGAACCTACCTACAGAGGGGTGAACTAATAGTAAGTGGACACAGTTATGTCACATGAAGTTATTCCATATCACAATATTTATATAGCACATAAATCAATCGCTTCATTATTAGGATCATTAAACATCTTTTGATCAATTGTCATATTCAACATAATTTTCATGCCAAGTATATTTATACCATTTCAATATTTGAAATAAATCTAATCTACGTATAGTATATAGAACTCTTTATTTAGAATGTTCTATTATCCAGAATACTAGATATTCCAAATATTCAAGGACAATTTCATGTAGATAGAGTCACAAAATTTTATGAAGTATATTTCATTTATTCAAGGAATATTTATTTACAGGCTTCCCATAAAAGTTATTGTGTTTGGCAGTATGTTAGCAACAAGCAAATGCTACTTAACAGGTACAACATTCAACCTGCTCATGATCCTAATGCAGAAAATTTAGAGACATCAATGGATATGATGCCAGTCAACTGACTTGATCGGCTAGTAGAGTAATAGAATGTGATGGCAGAAAGGAATCTTAAAAATGAGCTAGTCTAAACTTCCTCCATATTCCAACTTTACAGATGAGGAATCTGAGACCCAGAGAGAAGTAACTTAGCCAAGACCATACAGTAAGACAATATCAGAGTCAGAGCTAGATCCCTGATTTCCTGACTTTAGGTCAGTGTGTTTTTTACTGTACTAAGCTGCCTCCATGGTTATATTTTTTCTCTCAGTTGCCTTAATTACCCTTTCTTTGTTTTGACATTGTATATATATAACCCAAGAAAAAGAGATAAAGTGCAGGCATGTTATTTTGAAATTGAACATTTGAATTTTCTTTGGATAACATAGTGGATGGGTAGAAGGGAGTGTTGGGAAATAATTCTCGATGAGTATTTCATGATTCTGCATGGTTCATGTCCTCTGATCATTCGCAGTCAAGTTAAGAATGTTTGTATCAGGAGAAATTGCAGGATAGTAAAGCTTAGAGACATTTCCCTCCCTGGAAACAGTTGGAAGTATTAAAGATAAAGACCTCTTCTTCCTTTCCCCACAGACATTTACTTACCCAGAGTTAAGATAAGATTTCTCTCTCTCCAGAAAGAGGGGATCACCAGCAGCCCTATATAAGACCAAAGTTTCCTGAGTTTGGGCCTCCTTTCCTTCGATGCAACCTGACCCTTACTGCGTTACCTACCCCGTGAGGATTTGAGCTCAAGAAACTGGTGCCAAGGCATTGCTCTGACTGCTGCTTCTGCTGTGAGTAATAAATGGTCTTTGTCTTTGATCTGGAGGTCTTGTATCATATATATAGGCTAATTAGCTTACAAGTAAGATAAAAATCTCAGATCCTTCAAAGTTTTTAACTTAACAGGCAAATAGAGCTGGATTGTTGTTATAGTATTCGAATTAACTCACGGAGTAATGAAATACGCTATAAATAGCCATGAGAACACAAGTGTTTCTGGGTTGCAGAACTGTTAGATATTTCCCCATCAATCCCTTACAGAAATATTTTAAATCACAGTACATAGTTGTCTGTATCCAATTGTATAGTTCAGACACCAAAGTGTCCTTCGGGGACAAATGAAACAAAGTGGCGCTCTTTGAATTTATGTCCCTGGCATTCTAACTTAAGACTGGAATCATTTAATTTATATCAGTGGTAAAATTACTTTCTATAAAAATGGACCTCAGAGATCACTAGTACAACCCAGTCACATTTAAATTTTCAAATTTGTAATTGATGAGAGTCTAAATTTTCCAACTTTCTTTAGGACCAGATGGTTGGAATGAAAGAAATTTAGAGCAAGGCTAATGTACAAACAAATTAAAATCTTTGAAAGTACTTCTAGAGCCACTATTGTAGTTTGAGTTTAATATCAACCACACAATCAGCTAAGATGGGGTGCTATTAATTCTCAAAACCACCCTGTGGTACAAATGGCAATATCCTCATTTAGCAAATGAGAAAAATCCAGACTCAGAGTGGTCACCAAGGACACAAAAGTTAGTAAATGGAAAAGTTGGATTGAAGCCCAGGTCTTCTGGGTATAAGCCCTTTTAGGTTGCTTTTTAATCTGAACGCTCTCCTTCCTGATCAATATATGAAGCAAAAAATTAAACTTTACAGGCATTACGGTATAACAGACATAGCTCATTATTTGCAGTATGAAGGCCTGCTTTTGAGTACTGATTTTTCCATATAATGTTTTTCATTAATATGTGGAAGTCATTTGAAGAATGTGGAGTGTAAAGAGTTTACTACACTAGTAGTAAATGACAGCACTGGAACTAAAATCCAGGGCCTGACTCCTAGCCCAGTGTACTTACCACTACACCATGCTACTTCTAGAGGATTCTATTCAGATTATTTAAATTATGGTGTGTAGTATTTTATATCTTTAAACTCCATCTGCTTACATTTCTACCAAGGCATAAAGTAAAAGGAAAATTCTAATCTAAAAAAGCATAAGGCTGGTAAAGTACCTACAATTTTAGTCAAAGAAGGCCTGATGTTTATTACTTGCTGATGACAGTGATTTTTTATTTTTGAGAATGATCTATGCATATGGGAACTTATCATTTGGTTTGGGGACTACTGGCTAGATTGCGTTATATATCCATAATTGGCTAATTTTTCAAATTGATTCATAATTGTTTTTCATACCTTTTTGTAGATCATTTAATTTACAGATAATTTCTTTTCTGTGATATTTTCCAATAACTTAATTTAAAGATAATTGTTTTTCATTTAGAACAAATGTACTTTGATCTCAGGAGAATAGGTTATTGGCTTCATAAAACTTCTTCCCATTTGAATTTGAAATGCAACCATTCCTGAAATAAGAAATATTCAGATATGCACTGAAAATATACTTTATTTAAAACTCAGCATGTAACAAAATATAATCATGCATAAGATGTTCAGTTTCTTTCCATGGAGATTTGCATTGCAGACAATAGCAATAGATTTTATATACAAAGTATATATACATAAAGTTTATATACATCAAGTATATATATACATAAAGTGGGTGGCTTAGGAACTGACAATTTAGCTAAAAAAGAGAGTAAGATCCATTTGCTGCCCTCACAGAAGTCAGAGATAGCCAGGAAGACAGGCCTGTAAACAATTCAAATACAAAATCAAAAGCGTAAAGATTCTTGAATGGCAGGCCAAGGAGCAATTAGGATCAATCCAAGATTTGCAAGCAACAAAATAACGTGATCAGGGTTATATTTTAGAAAAATTTCTTTGGTGGCTAATTGTGAGGTAGAGAGAGATAGGACTCAAGAAATTGAACATGACAATGCCAAAGTCCAGGTAAGAGATAACTTGCAGATGATCAGATGTACCAGAGTATACTGTCCAGGACAAGGAAGGTGATCTTTCTGCTCTTTTTCCTGATGGACAAATTACACCCAGAGCTTTGTGTTCAGGTCTGGGTATGGCACTTTAAAAGAGATATGGATACAGGAAGTGTGCCGGAAGCATGGGTAGCTAACTCACATGCTTTCAAGGGTCAGACAAGTAACACAGAAGAGAGAAGTATACGAGGTGTGAGGGCACATGCAAACACCGTGAGTGGGGGACTGGGGACTGGTGAGCACATGTCTTATTGCAAGAGCACAGGATGCAGCCCCAAGTCTCAATCCTTTCATAGAAAATAAGGCAAAATAAATTTCTGTGTATTAGCTACTGATTTTTAAATGATGGGTCACAATTTTTTTAAAACGCAGTGCAGGTAAAACACAATTGTTGTGGGGGCCACCACTTTGTGACATTTGTTTTAAAGATTCTGTAGAATGTCATGAAGAATATTTGAAAGAGGTAAAACTTTTAGACTGTGGAAGAGAAGGCTGACTAGGGGACAGTGGAAAAAGAGTATTGGAATTTGAGAACTAGCTTCAAGCATCAAAGGAATGTCAGGGGAGAAGGAGTGACTTGATCTGCATGATTTTTTCGGGCATAAGTAAAAAGAATAGGTGGAAGTTTCAGGAAGACAGATTTCAACTACAAATAAAAAATGCTTTTGAATGTCGAGTTATGCGAAATTGGTAATGGGTTACCTTGGGGAAGAGTGAACTCACTCTCGTTAGAGGTGCTTAAGCAGAGAAAAGATGACTATTTGCTGAGGATGCTGTAGAGGTGACGTATTCTAGAGCCACGTTGAAAGAAAATATTTTTATGATAACCTTCCACTCTGAATCTCTATGATTCTTTTGTAAATTTCTAGCTGAGCGTGAAGAAGCAGTTTGAAAAGACTGTCAAAAATATCAGGGGACATATAGCCTCTGTTAGTAGAGATCAGTACTTAAAATAGGGTGAGAAAGGCAGTGTGGTATCATTGGGAATAGCTCTCAAGCAGGGATTAGGAGGCCTGAGTTTGAGCCCTGGACTGCTACTTACTTGGTTGCTTGACCTTGGGTAAGTCATTAAGAGTTTCTGGGTCTCAAGTTCCTTATTAGTAGAATGGGTAGTTTTGACTACGTTAGCATTCTCACGTTTTAGTATTCCTAAGACTCATCTAAGAAGTGTGTTAAAAATGCAGATTCATTGACCCTATTACCAGAGATTCTAATTTAGTGAACCTGTAACAAACTATCAAATTCAATGGATTCATGGACTTCTCTGCATTTGGATGGCTGGATTTAAAAAATTAACTCTAATTCTTCAATCGATAATTAAATATTTTCATTTGCAAGAATACTAGATCTTGTCTTTTAGAGACAGTTTTGAATAATCTATTTCCAGCTTTTCATTTTTGCTCTTTTGTTCATTTATCGTATTCTTTGACTTCATCCTGGGAATGATGGAATGGGAAGACTTTAAGAGTGAAAATCAAGGGAAAATGATATTTTCTTATTGGCTGTGGCTACATTGATTCTCCCCTGATCCCGCCCCCCAATGCAGAGAATTCTAGAAAATTAATCTAAACAGTGGGAGAACTGCTTTACCTGAATTATGCAACTGGCTTGATCTACTCTCCTTAAGCCCAATTGTAAACAAAGAATTTATCACTCAAATGGAAAGAAAGGCCGGTCATCTCACTCACCAATGCTGAGCACAAAGCAATGACAGTTGGAGCAACAGAGAACTTTAGGTTCCTCCCAGAAACTCCCTGCAGACATGTCTTGCTTAATGGCAAGAGATTTCCTGTGTGTTCAAGTATGAAGTGTTTGTCAATGAGAATCCTATTCAAGTTCAGAGACTAAACTGCTTTGGTGTAGGTAATTATGTCAATTTCATGACAATTGTGTTAACACTAGTATTGGCACTTTCATTTTCTACTTATCTTTACGATGTAATAAAGGCACATGAAAGCAAAATATTTAGATAATTGCATCAAGAGGTATTGCTATATAATATATAAAACATCCCCAGCTCCTTAAGCATCATTTTATTCAGCCAAAATGTTCTCTATTTCTTCTTATTATTAGATACTGTTCAATAAAAATATAATCTGAACCACACATTCAAACTGTATATGTAAATTTAAATTTTCTAGTAGCCGCATTAAATAAGTAAAAAGAAACAAGTTAAATTAATTTTTAAAATACATTTTATTTGCCACAGTATATTTCAAGCACTCAATAGCCACATGTGGCTGGTGGCTGCAGTATTGGATGGCACAACTCTAATCAGTTACCTATGAGCTTTCAATTATTTGTCCCCATTCACTGAAAACTTGTCACCAGCTCACAGTATCTCTATCCATCCCTGGTTTGATCATGGTCCTAGAGGACTTCACTGTCCATAGACCCCTTGGTCCATCTCTTCATCCTCAATAATCTGTTGTTTTCCCCTCCATCTCAGTCCCCCACCCCTTTGGCCTCACCTTGGTCTTGTTATCACCCATAACTTCTCAATTCTGATAGAAATTCTGTCATTTCATTCTCTGATTAAAACATCTTTCCGTTCCAGCTCTCTCATTCAACAACTCTCACTATACCTGCCCTTTGTCTTCAACGGAGTATCGAGTGAAATTTTACTTAATTTTCAGTCCTCTAGATGATCTGTGTCCAACTTAAATTCTATGGGTCATCAGTTCAACCACTTTCTCTCCAAGATCCTCATATCCCTTGCCTCAGCTTCATCATTTTCCTCAATCCTCTTTTCTTCCCAATTTTATTGAGATATAATTGATGTACTTCTATATATATAGTGAAAACACAATATTTACCCTCATAGCAAATTTCAAGTAAACAGTATAGTATTGTTAACTGTAGTTACCACGCTGTATGTTAGATCTCCAGAACTCATTCATCTTGCATAACTGAAGCTTTGTACCCTTTGGCCAACATCTCCCCATTTCCTCACTTATGTTTTAAACTTTGTTTGTGTTAAACTTTGTTCAGTTCCTTAAATGCACCAGGCTTTCTCTGGCCTCGCCAGCTTTCACACATTTGTTTCTACCTATAACATTCCTCTCTCTCTTCTTTACCTGCTTATGGTTAAACATCACTGTGAGAAACTGCCCTGCCTAATCCCCAACTTCTCTCTAGACTGGGCCAGTTTCTGCCGTCCTCTGCCATGAACACTTTATACACCTCCTATCATAGTACTTATCACAAGGTATTCATTATAGCTACTTTTGAAATTGATGTATTCTCTGCTAGGCTATTGGCTCTGTGAAGGCAAGGACTGTGTCTGTACTATTATTTACCGTATCCATGCAATTTTCCTTCATAGCGTTTTCCATTGTTATTAGAAATTTAAGTGAGGTTGTTCATTCAGGGTCTGGTTCTTCTAGTAGATTTTACATTTCCTACAGACAGAAACCAGGTTGTTTTGTTTACTGCTGCATTCCCAATATGTAGGATAACGGCGAGTAAGGACCAGATGTCCCATGCGTGTCTTTTAAAGGGAGGGAGTGATGGATGGACAAGATAGAAACCAAACTGCATTGATCGGTTTGCAGATATACCACCATGTGATAGATTGAAATACTTGTTTGTTAGTTACTACAGGGAAGTTGGAATAGGGTCTGAATGTATACCGGTTGAAAGTTCCATTTATGTGGAACTGAAACATATGAAGGCTGAAGACTAACGGCAGCATTCATTTTGTGAGTGTTCATATGCCCAACACCACTAGACTTGTGTCTTACATTATTTCAATCCTTGCAACAACCTAAAAAAATAATTATCATTTACTGCTTTTTGCAGCTGAGGATACTTAATCTTAGAGAACTATGGATGTCCACATTTTCCCCATTTTACAGCTCAGAGAGGTTTAAGTACCTTAACAACTTCACACAATTAGTAAGGGCTGGAGCTGGCACTTGAAATTGGGCGATGTGCCTCCAAAGCCTAGGTGCTCACTGTGCAGTCCTTGTCTACTCTCAAAGAGGTCTGCAGTGATCCTCACGGTTATGACTTTTTGGTCACATATTAACCTTGCTGGACCAGAGAGGAGAAAATGTACTTTGTGAAATAAACGTCCCTTTGTGCTTCTCTCTGGACTAAAGTTCTATCTCAGCCAGCTTCCTTCTCATGGAACATGAACTCATATGTCCTGATGCTGACCTATTAAATACTCCTTGAGTCTTGCATTGTTACTACCTATTGTCCTACACTTGGAGAGTACGGTTTATTAGATCAAAGGGACAGGGGAAAATTTGTTACCCTCTCAAATACTCAGTTTTCTCATATGTTAAATGGCTAAAAAATAATAGTAATTGTTCAAGGGATTTTGCTGAGTATCACATAGAATAATATATTTAATGTCCAAGACAAAGTGCCTGACAATATATATTAGATATTAATATTTTTTATGACCCACTGAACCTGGTTGACTTGGCTCCATGCAACTAATTGGGGAGCAGGCCAGAGCTATTGTATAGTATTGTCCTTTCTTGCTACATCATCCTAATTTGTTTTGGGAGATACAGCGGACCTTCAGTGTTATAGCTGATAAAGTATAAGCCATAGAGCTAAAGTGAAGAAATTTCAGGATTCTTTTTTTTAAGAGTTGAAATGTAATAAGCCCCTGGCTTGCAGAGGATAATCAAATTTATAATCCTCATATTTTGCTATACAATTCAAAATTGATGACAGCAATTTTCTTATAGCAGTGTTCTTTTCGGATGTTTCCCTCTATCTGGGAACATATACATTGACACTGTGCAGAGAATCTGAGGATTAAATGAGGGAAGAGAGAACTTGAGGTGGAGAATATTTATGATTCTATGACTGCAAAGGATGGCAATTTCTCTATTTTTGAGGTCCAGTCCCTATTCTGGCTATTCTGTAGATAACAAAGGAAAGCCTCAATGCAGGGCTCCTAGCAATAAGAGCTGGATCCGATTCCTGTTCCAATCCTCATTTGATCTCACCCGTAATAATACTCAGGTCTGCTGCACTTAAATGTAAACATCACTTAAACTCAGACAAGTGTTGTTAGCAATATATTACTGTTCAAATTACTAGTATACTGTATAATAGGCTTCTTTGTACTGATAGTAGCGGGAAATTTATAACATGGAAGGAATTGGTTCAAGTCATATATTTAGTCACTGGTGATTTATTGATATTTTAAGTAAAATTAAAGGAAAAGAAAAGTGACAGGTTGTGAACCTATATAAAACTGGTTCATAAAAAAATCTAAACAAGAATTTTGTTTAAAAGGAAGAGATGAAAGATCTATTTCATTAAAAAATATCAATAAAATGCATTCCCAGATTTTGGAAAGATGAATAAAATATAAGAAAATGCATTTCTTTATCTCTCATCAGTCATGGTGAACTTCTTTCTCCCCCAGACTGCCATTTGATCTTTATATACTTGCTATAATAGCACTTATCATAGTCAGCCCTGTAGCAGAATTATTTAGGTTTGTGTCTGGCATGTCCTTGGATAGAGAATGTCATAAAAGCATTATCTCTTATGTATTACTACCAGATACTGCAGCTGCACGTTCACACAAGAGCGTAGAAGACAAGGCAGTTAAAAATAAATAAGGAAAGAAGAAAAAACTATATGCTCTAAAAGTGGTTGGTATATCATCTAATTATAGCATTAACAAAGTAAAAGACATAAATATCATTATGAGCGTGTAGCAGTGGTATGAAGTGAGGCCAAAAACTGTGACTCCTCTTCTCAGCTTTGTGTTTATAGGCTTAACATTAAGGTTTCTCCTCAAAGCCTGACATGTACCAAGGAAGTATAATTCATTTATGGGTCGTAAGCATATAAATCTTAGAGTACCCCAAATTCTAGAATGAATTCTGCTTTGGTCAGTATGAAGGACTAGATGTTCTTAAGGATTGTCCCAATAAAATAAAAATAGATTATGGATAAATTATAACAAGCTAACTTTGAAAGAGTGTTTCATGAAAGCCTCTAAAGGTTCAAAAAGGGGATTAATGCAAAGCAAAAGTCGGTGAACCAGAACTTCTAAAGGTGAGTGGTGAGCAAACATGAAAGCCAGAGTTGCTCTGTGAGCAAAAGTCAATTGTATTTCTGGAACCGAGACTGCCTCCTGACCCGCAAGATGCAGGAGATGAAGATGAGACTTCTGCATTCCTTCTACAGTAGTAAAGAAGGCTACAGTGTCATAGGTTTGTATGTACTCCTTGACCTCTGGCAGAAGGAGACACCAATTCTCTTTGGAGGCAAGCAATTCCACTTTAGATCCTCAGTATCCTGAACAATTAAGTCTGGTCACAATAAAGCACCACTGGAAACTTAAGGAGGCAAGTAATCACGGGTGAGAATTTTAAAAACATGACAATGAAAACCTCAACAGATCTAGACTTCATATATAGGAGGACTTCATATATATAATGTAAAGTTACCATTTAGGAAATGTTTAAAGAAATAAAAGATATGCAATAAAATTAGCAACCAATGAGAGAGTACACAAAATGACCAGCAAATTTGAAAAAGAACCAAAGAAAATTCTTAGCAATAAAAGAATCTTTGGGAAAATGTTTGCAGATTTGGCTTCTAACAGTTTACTCTGTTTGTTTATGGTGATGGGTTGTGAGGCTGAGGCAGCTTTTAGATGCATTGTTTCAAGGGATTTCTGGATCAGATCTATGTAAGCAATCCAAGATTAAGTTGCCAATCCAATGAGTGCATCACACCTCTCTGAGGAAGGGGAATGGGCATTCTACACTGATCTAATTTCTTTATAACTCACTATTTGATCTTCTGTGGCTCACTTAACTTCTCTTTCCTTCTTCCTTTTTTTAAAGATTGAAGGTAAATCAAGAGACAATATATGACAATAAATAAAATTAAAATAAAGTGCAATGCATTTTTATAGAGAGAGTAATTGTTTTTAAAATTTGGCAACATATATTACAGAATGATCTAATTTTATGATCAGCAAAAAATACATTCAGGAACATAATTTTACAATTTATTTTTATGAATTTGGCTTTATAATTTAACATAATGAAATAACTTTATGGATTTCTCTTATGAATTTGCAAAATATTACCTGGCCTCATATTTTATATAACATAACATAACAGCCGTAGTACATCCAAAGATTTCCTGAGCTGCTGAAGCATGAAATGAAATACTTCCTTTGAGCCTCCTCCAAATTCTAACATTTCCAGTTGTTTTCTCTTCCCTAGAAATGTAAATACTGATGGCTGGCAGTAAAACTTAATTATTAAATTACAGTGCTTAGTTTGTGTCTGGTCAGATTTAACAATGCCAAGTGAGAGAATGTGAACCTAATTTACAGAAAGAGTAACGGAAAGATTTATAGACCATAGAGGTACACTGGAATTAATATGGTTAACACTTACAAATCAAAATTTGATTATAGTTCTCAATAGCTCATTGTCTTTCTGTAGCCCTATATACCTGAACCAAGTAAGAACTGGGACAAGCAGATTTTAATCATGACTAAGTCAGCTAAGGATGGTGAGTGTAGGATATTTTTTATTAAGGCTGTAAGAGCCTGGCCTTCTGCCACTCTCATCCTCACGTTGAGTAAGCTTGGCATATCCTCTTCTCTGATGTCTTTTACACCTCTCTCTTCACATTTCCACTGTAACCACCTTTGCACAGATCCTTATCCCCTCACAGCATGTGTCTTGTAAATGTCTTCTGATTCACCTCCTTGACTCCAAAATCTCCACCCAAATACAGCCTTTACATTGCTGACAGACTAATCTTCCTGGAAAACAACTTTTCACCTATTATTCCTTTACAGCTGAGACTTAAAGTACTATTTTGGACCCCTCTTCTTGCTTACTGCTGTTGAAAATCAATGGTCACCTTCCACAATATATCATCCTTTGCCTATGTTTGGTGTCTTCTATACCCTCTAGTCTTCCAAATTCAGTCTGAGAATGTTCTGCTTCTCTCTCAGGTATTTACTTAAAAGTCTCCCTCTGTCTAGAGATAGACATTTCTGCCAAAAGCCATGTAGTTTTCTTCCTCCTGGGAAGACTCATGCGACAACACCCACATTAAGGGTTTATTTTTCATTTTTGATATTTAATATGAGTTATGCTGCACTTCTCCAGAGAGTCTGGACTCATGTTCCATAAGCAAAACTTCATACCTTGTTTATAGTGCTTTTGGTGCATAATTTTCTCTTCTTTTTTTCTGGCTGGCTTTCATCTATAGGATTACAAACCATGTGACATTGGCCTTCATAACCGTCTGTCCTCTCTAGATATTTGTCTTCCTGGCTTTTTCCCTAGATCCATTTTCTTTCTGCAAACACTTCTTGTTTCTGCTGCATTTGAGGGTAGGTATTCTCCTAGTGTGTTTTCTTTATGCTGTAGTGGTCAGTTTGCCTTGATGCATTTATGGTCAATATCCATTTGGGTAGAAACACGTACAGAGCATGTAGTGTGTCCATCATTATAGAGTGTTCCGCCTCCATGCAACATGTATGTATAGATTTCTGTTTCTTTCTATACTTACTACGTCCTGCAGGTACCACATTAAGATATATTTATCCCTTCATGTGAACTAAATTACCAGCCTGATCATCAGCAATAAGAGTTGACACAGTGTCAGCCATTTTTCTAATATACACTGCGTTTATATATAATGAGAAAGTACTAACATGAGAATACACTTTGTTAAAATTCAGACTATTCCATTAATAGAATAAAGCTGTCTTTCAATGCTGTATTGGCCTTGCATATTAGAGGCACTCAAATATTTTTTGAATGAAAGCAATGTTTAATTATAGGTTTTGGTATTTGGAAAAAGAGTGTTAAAGTTGTTTTCATAGGTAATATTCAGTGTTTTCCTAGTGTGTAAGAATCTTTCTTTGGAGATAATGAGCACTCTATCCTTGAGATAGCCAACCTTAGGTTTGCTTGATCACCTCGTAAAGACTTTAGAACATCCAAGAGTGATTTTGCTCCAGACCTGGAGTCAGTAAACTCTGATGCACAGATCAAATCTGGCCCACCACTTACTATTGTAAATAAATTCTAGTAAAACACAGCCACATTCAATTGTTTAGGTATTGTCTATGGCTACTTTCACGCTACAATGATGCAAGTTGACTAGTAGTGACAGAGAAAGCCTAAAATATCTGCTATTTGGCCCTTTTCAGAAAAAGTGTACTGATGCTTTTTCTAGATTAGTATCATCTTCATACTAGTGATTAATGTAAGATAATGTCCTGAGGACATAAGCTCCTTAACATATACCCTGCGTTGGCCATAGAAAATGTATCTGTCCTAAAGTATATGGTCTAAAGCAAGAGTTCTCAATTGAGGATATGCTAATCTCTTGAAATTTTGTTTACAAGTTTTTTGTTTGTATGTGTATATATGCATTTCTGAGGAGAAGGCCTACCGTCATCATCAAATTCTCCACGCAATCTGTGTAACCAAAAGAAAATCACTCTTTTCTCTTTCTGTTTCTTTTTATGATTACAACAAGAACTCGCATTGAAATTTTGATAAAGCCAATGATGAATTTTACCTCATGTTTGATACCTTTAACTTCTGTCTTGTTTAGAAGAAATGCTGCAATTCTACCAGACTATCAAACTGCCATGTGAAAATCTAGGCACAGCACGGCATTGGCAGATTGTACAGGTGAAATTTATGTTGTTACCTTTTCTTCTTGATCAACAATAAGTGTGTATACCAAAGAGAGCTCAGTGAACATTTTCTTTTCTAAAAACCATTTTATTGAGGACTGATTGACATGTAAAAATCTGTAAGTATTTAAGATATACAACTTGATGAGTTTGGGGATAAGCATATACCCCTGAAACCATCACCACCATCAAGGCCATACACATAATCATCACCTCCCAAAGTTCCCTCTGCCCCCTTTATTATTGTGTGTGTGTGTTAAGAACACAGCATAAGATCTACCCTCTTAAAAAATTTTAAGTATACAATATGGTATTGTTAGCTATAGGCAGTGGGCTGTTTAGTAGCTCTTCAGAACTTACTTATTGGTATCTAATAACCTGTCCCCAAAGCAAACAATTACTGAAAAGGGACTTTATAAGGGAAAATACTATGTGTTCATCAAATTCTGTTTCCTTTATTATGGATCCACAGCTGCACTATTTCCCATCCTCCCCGTGACCAGTTGGAGGCCTTTGACTGAATTCTGGAAAATGGCATGTGGACTCAATTGATGGACCTCACATTCACAGCAGGCTCCAAAAATCTCCCATGTAATCTTCTGCACACTCTTCCATTTTGAAACTGGATAAACTGGATTTCTATTAGGCCTTAAGGCGCAGGGAAGTTACTCAATGGAAGAAGCCTCTATTTTTTATTACTGTGCAGAGCATATCACAATGGTTTATTAAGTCTCTGTTGTTTTGGAATTGTTTATTACAGCAGTCAATCTGTACTGACTACTTCAGGGATGAACTAATACACCAATCAGACTGTGGAGAATTATATAAATGTTAAAAAACAGTAGACCTGTAGTACTCTTGAGGGGCCCAGGAAGGCACTCAGCTGTTAAAAGGGCTGAATCACGTTTTTCCAATCCTTTGATTATGGTATCAACAGATTTTTAAATAGCCTTTACTAATACAGTCATTAGCATAATTTTTTTTCTAAGCCAGAGGCCATCTTTTCTTTAGGATATGTTGAGTTTGTTCTATTCACTCTGGCTAACATCCAGGTCATGAAAAAATATGAATTTGTGTGTGTGTGTGGGGGGGGTAAGCTTGGCCCTGAGCTAACATCTGTTGCCAATCTTCCTCTTTTTCTTGAGGAATATTGTGGCTGAGCTATCTTATGCCAATCTTCCTCTATTTTATGTGGGATGTCACCACAGTGTGGCTTGACAAGTGGTGCTAGGTCCATGCCTGGGATCTGAACCTGCAAACCCTAGGCCACTGAAGTGGAGTGTATGAACTTAACCACTATGCCACCAGGCTGGCCCCAAAAACATATGAAATTGTATTCGTAAATGGCTCAGTGTGAATCCACACCATGATAAGACTCACTTATGAACTTTTCTAGGACAACTTAAATAACAAAATAAAAATAAAGTTAAGTTAGAAAAAGTTAAAAGAAAAACACAAAACTAAAACTCAGCTCATGATCCCATAATCAGACCTGAGTTCATTTTCTCCAAGGAAGAATTCCTGCTGATTATACACAACTATATGTGAACAGATTTAAAAAATGTTTTCCCTGTTATATAACCATGGCAACTCCTTCACTAGGCTAAAAGGGAAGTATCCAAGGTCAAATTAGAGATCTCTTATAAAATGCCAAACTTTCACTTGTCTTTAGAGGAAACAATAAACTAGCGAGGTTGCGGTCAGTTGCAGCGTGCCTTTCTGGAGAAAATGTGTGTATGTGTGCATGTGCCCGCATGTGCACATGAGAGTGCATGCATGTGCACAAGTATGTTTTATGTCTAAATCCAACCAAACAGAAAAAAAATATTCGGAATAGTTTGGAGCTAACAGTTAGAGGACTTTAACTTGCTATCCTGAATGGATGGATTATTATATACACTATAAATATAGTAAGTGTCCTTTTAGCCTGAAAAATAATAACTTACTTCAACTTCCATAGAGCTTGTCCTTATCTCTCCCTTTAAATGTTCTCTTCTGTGCAGTGCGGGCTGCTGCTGATTTCTGCTCATAAAGTAGTAAATGCTGAGGCATCGCCTTGGAGTTGGCAGTGTGATCAATCACAGCCTCACCTTGTAGAGGGTCTTCTCCAGCATGGTGACAGGACCCATATCTTTGAATGTGTATTGTTTTGAAAACCTTAGAGGCTGACCTCCATAATACCATAAACCTGCTAATGGCGATTCTTACAGTTTTCCTCTGCTTTCTTTCACTTCTCCTTCCCCAAAGAAAATACATGAAGTTCACAAAGCAACAGCAGCCTTAATACTGTTTTGAAAGGGGGAAACCACGACTGATTCTGTAATCAAGGGATACACAGCACAGTTTCTTGATCTCTCTCAAGGGAACTTTTCGTTACACTGTGTACCCTTCCTAACTTTCTAGCCTTACCTCCACCACTAAGCTTTTGGTAATGTGTTACACTAGTTTCGAGTTCCTGGAACAAAAGAAGTACTTTCACACGTGCCATGTGCTCTGCCTGAAGTGTCTGCTCCCTGCCACCCCTTCCCCAAACTCCCCTTATCCTCTAGGTGTGGAACAACCACTCGTCCTTCAAGTCAGTGTTCAAATGTCACTCTCCACTGTGAAGTCTTTCTCCAGCCACCAAGCACAGTTAGTTGTCCTCCTGTTGGAATTTCCACAGTATGCCGTTCATACCCTTTACCTGTTATGGTAATCTGACTTTATGGTCATTAGTTAATATACTAATCTCCTACATAGGACCTTGAGCTCCTCAAGGGAAGAGAGTATATCTTATTCATTTCTCTAGAACCTAGTCCCATAACTTCTGTGTATGTAATACTAGTCCACAAATAGGTATTGAATAGATTTGCAGTATCCCATTTCTGCATTTGATCAGCATAGCATAGTAGTTTAGAGTAGGGACTTGGAGATGGGCTCTCCTAGATTCTAGTCCTAGCCTTTCCACGTGTCAGTCTTGTGACTTTGGTCCAGTTACCTATCTTCTCTGTCTACTCATCTGTAAAACGAGGATGCCAATATTACCTGCCTAATGGAATTGTTGAGAGGATTCAATGAGAAAACGGATGTACAGTGCACCGTGAAGTGCCTGAAAACACACTAAATGTTCAATAAATGGCTCTTTTCTTTCTTTCACAGCCCCTCCTCCATCTCTCTCTGAACAAACCAAAACTGCTAGGTAAGTGATATTAACAGGGCGGGAGTAGGGAGAGACTTTTTCCCACCAAGCCCAAGTCCCAATCTGAAAAAGGAGACAAATTTATATTGAGTGATTATTCACCTGTACATATGTCCTTCTTGATACATGAAAGCATGTAGTATTGCACTTATGTTTGACTACAAGTAAGGCTGAAGTTCATCAAATTTACCTTTTCTCTGAAATTAGAGGAAAGGGAGGTGTGAGTTACATTTAAAGACCCCACATAAAAACTTTAACCCCATTTCTCGGTCAATTTCAAGAGAAATTGCTATGTATTATGCATGGGCATATTTCACTGTCAAGGGTTTTGTGGTAGCATTTTTCTTTAGATATGCATGTTCCCATAGACAATTGCAGGTTTAACAGCTTGTATTGGAGGACATTATGAGTAAAAAGCCAAGTAGAATCCTGTTGTTATTTTCAAAAATTATTTGAAGACTATCGTGTTGTGCTGATAAAACTATAATTACACTTTATACTCTTCATAATATTACTCATCAAGTTGTATCTTTTTTTCTAAATTCTTTGTCGTTGAAAATAGGTTATTACAGCAAAGCAAACTAGCTTTCCAAGGCAGATAACTTTCCTGAGATATGCTTTTAGATCTTCACAGGCTGTCTTTGTTCTCTTCTTGACTACACTTTTCAAAGAGTTAGAAATATCTGCCATATATTTGACAAAGCTATAGCTACCTTTAAAAAATATTGCCTGTCTGGTTGATGTAAAACAATATTACCAAAAAAATGAGTGGTGGGGTGTGGGTAGGAAGAAGGCTATACACCTCAGAATCCCCATTATATATAAACTGCATTCTGCCAATCATAAGCTAAGCCATATTTTTAGTCAATAGGAATTCAACCCAAATAACCAAGGATGGGATCCAACCTGAGTGAACTTGAATAGGGCTTCTGCCAAGAAAGTCTATGGTTTTATTTTTATTTATGTCATTTATTGTCATTTTGTTTCAAAATATCTTACAACATTTTAGGAGAATTTTTAGTTTGCAGCTGATAATCTTACTAAGAACCCCGTGTTATAAAACATGTACACACAGAAACCTCTTGAAGCAAGCCAAACCTAAGAAGTCATTTGGAGTCATTCAGTTTCTTTGGGACATTGTGCTACTCAACAATAAGGCAGGAGGAAGGGAATGTGGTAAATCGTGAACTCTAACGTGAGCTATAGGATAGCAGGAACCTTGTTCACTTTTTCACACTGTTATATATTCAGAACCTAGAACAGGGCCTAGTATATAGTAGGTGTCAATAAATATTTGTTGAATGAATGAATGAACAATTATATAATTATAAAAGCCATGGAAGATCATTGCATAAAATTTGGAAAATGTAGAAATTATATTGAAGAAGATAAACATCACCAATAATGTCATCCATAATTCAACCACTCAAGAGTGCTAACATAGTTCTTATATTTGCATTAGTTACGTTCTTTTGGCTTCAAGAAAAATGAACTCATTCAATGTAATACAAATAAAGTAGGATTTTAAAAAGATTCTCCATGATGTCTCTGGGGCCTTGTGGTCTTTCATTTCTACCTTTGCCTATTCTATTCTCTTGCTTCTTTTTATAGACTTGTTTTTTACCCTATGCTTTCTCATCAGCATCTGAGTTGCCAAATGCCTCTCTCCCACCTCCCCAAGACAACCTATTTCAGACAGTTCAATTTAAGCCACCACTATAATTTGACTCTGTTTTTATTTGACCCAGGAGAAAAACTTTGCTAATTAGCCAATCAGTAGATTACCTCTCTCTGAGTCAGCTAAACATAAATTTGTCTCCTATTCCGATCAACTGGAGGCTTGTGGACGTCTTGTGGGATTGTGGAGTACCTAGGCTTACCATACTACGGCATTGCTTGTAGGACCATGTTTAAGGGACAGTTCTGAAAGAAGGAGGCACCTAATAGGCACTCAGTGAATGTAACATCTGTGAGATCAGGGACCATGTACTTCATGGTTTCTGATGCATGGTAGGTACTTAATTCATGAGTGATAGATGGACGAGTCAAATAAATGACATATAAATGGGAATCCCTGAAAGTCATTTTTTAATCTAGATATAATTGACGTATAATATTGTGTAAGCTTAAAGTGTGCAATGTGTTGATTGGATATATTTGTATATTGCAATATGATTATTACCGTAGTGCTAGCTGACACCCTTATCATGTCACATATTTACCACTTTTTGTGCTGAGAACAGTTAAGATTCAGTCTCTTAGCAACTTTAAAGTTTATAATACAGCATTATTGACTGTAATCATTATGTTGTACATTAAATCTCGAGAACTTATTTGCTTGCTAGTTGTAAATTTGTACCCTTAAACAACAACTCCCAGTTTCTCCACCCCCAACCCCTGGTAACCACCGTTCTGCTCTGATATTACAAGTTCTGTTTTTTCAGATTCTACATATAAGTGAGATCATACATTTTGATGTATTTCTAAGAGTGTGTGTAGGGGGTTGTGGTTCAGAATTGTGTGTGTGTTTGTGGATGTATGTGAAAATGCTGTTGCTTTGCCTGGGCTGCTCTTTCTGTATGAAGGGCGACAGATATATCAGTACCTACTGCGGCTGGTGGTGTCTGTGGCCTGGCACTGATAACATACTGGTGTGAATTTGGTGCTCTCTCTTAAGGTGGCAAAAGCCATAGTCATTTCAAGACACGTAGCGTGGCATCCACGTAGATTTTAAAAGTAGGAAAAAAAGGATCAGGACTTTATTTTCTTCAGTGAAATAGCTTTGCTTTCAGTTAAATATGAAGGGCTCACAAAGAATCCAGGAGTACAGAAAGGGCTTTCAATAGAATAATTCCACATTTATCACTAGTAAATATTGGGCTTTTTTTGACAGATTTCATTCTATTATTTTATGAAGTTGGAAAGGAAATGGATTTAGTGATCTCTTGGGTATTGTCTAATTCTGATATTTGGTCGTTCAATGAAATCATAATTATTAGTATTACCATCAACGTTAGCCAAGCTATAATCGTCAGCCTCATCCCAATACATATACACACAAAAAATAAAAGTAGCTTCATACTGTCCATTTAACACCCCTACCTGACCCTGGAAATGTGGAAATAGTTTTTGTATTGAAAATGGATAAACAATATTTTAGGTATTATATATCGAGAACATAGTAAACAGCAGAGAGTAAGGGTTAATGGAGACTCTTAAAGGTGTACTTACCACCTAGAGTACTTTGGGCAAAAAATTATCTGTACATAATATTTCAATTGTTCCATCCCAGCATTTTTAAAATCAATTTTCTTTTTAATAGTCTAGACAACATTTTAAAAATAAATCCTTCTCTGAGATTTTGTAGTAGACAATTCCATTTTATTTCCCCTATAAAATGCATCATTTCAAGCAAAGTCATTCATTGCTTAGTCCTTAGAGTAGTTGTCCAGGTTGACATATTAGTTGAGTTAATGCTCCTGTATGTTGCAGAACCTCACTAACTGTATATGGTTTTCAAATTGTGTATGAAAGATTAACAGTCTCCCGTCAGCACCCACTGCTCAACTTTATTAAACCCTATTTTAAGTGATTCATTATACAGGCAAAATTACCTTATTCCATGGGTGAAATTTAACATTTATAGATTTTCATTTACATGTCATTTCCCCCATGTTAGATTTTGCACATATATTTCTTAATTTAAAATATATTTATTCATTAATGGCTAACTATAAGAGCTTAATAGCCCACTCGAAGAGTTCTGGGGTTGGATGGTGGTGATGGTTGCACAATAATAGGAATGTGCTCAATGCCACTGAGCTGTACGCTCAAACATAGTTAAGATAGTAGGTCTTATGGTATGTTTGTTTTACCATGAGAAAATAAATCTGCACATCTATTAGATGAAGGAAAAGTTTTCTGATTTTGAAATAATCTACTCTGTGAGGCTTATTCTTCAGTGTAATGCTTTAAAAACACTTTCGCCCTTTTTTTTTGCAATTTCAGACTAAGTGGAACTTTCAATCCACATAAAATATTTGAACTGCATCTATATTTAAATTAATTTTGCTGGGAGGTTTGAATCAATTATATGTCACAGAAGCTGTACAACTAGTCTGTCCATGTAGACAGCAGTTATGTTTTAAAGGAGAAATTATGTGCAGTTTTCAGGAAAGTTAAAGAACTTTAAGAGTTAACTATGTACAAACACTTTTATAACTCAAACACAAGCTCACACATGGAAAGTGCAAATACTCAAGTAAACATTTTTGTCTATTTGGAAACATTTTCTATAAATGATCATGTAACAGTAAAATTTGAGTGCTAATATCTCGGGAATAATCAGAAAAGACAATGTTATTTTTTTCTCTATAGTGTTAGACATTGTATTAGGTAGAGAAATATGTGGATGATTAATTACATTTTTAAAAAGTTGCATTCAAATGTTTTGATCATGTCAGCATTATTTCAGTTAAATGCCCTTCTTTCAAAGTAGGCAACGTTTCCACTTTGAAAACAAGAAGAACAACAATCTTACTGTCCATTCAACTAGAAGGCTTGCATATCAGTATC
Organism: Equus quagga; assembly: GCF_021613505.1. Lineage (NCBI taxonomy): Eukaryota > Metazoa > Chordata > Mammalia > Perissodactyla > Equidae > Equus > Equus quagga. The sequence goes on from NC_060276.1 coordinate 6,759,690, forward strand.
TGAACCCAAGTCAATTCTCCATACTTTGCAGAAGAGAGAATGATACAAAATTGAGACAAAAAAGACCTGAAAAAATTAACTCCCAAAATGCCTGTGCCTTTTATGGTTCACTGTTAATGCCAGGTTTTTTTGTTTTGTTTTTTGTGGTTTTTTTTGTGAGGCCCTGAGCTAACATCTTTTGCCAATCTTCCTCTTTTTTGCTTGAGAATGATTGTCCCTGAGCTAAGATCTGTGCCAATCTTCCTCTATTTTGTATGTGGGATGGCACTGCAGCATGACTTGATGAGTGGTGTGGGTCCGCGCCCAGAATCTGAACCTGCAAACCCCGGCCCCCGAGGTGGGTCATGCGAACCTAACCATTCCACCACCGGACTGGCCCTTGTCAACACCAGTTTTTAAACTTCCATTTAAGAAATTTGCTTGGACTACATTGAATCACTAGAAAGAGTGGCATGGAAAATACCAACTTCAGATATTTCCTTGGGTTAATTTTGGGCCTCTTCCTGCAAAGCGGAGACACATTAAAATGCTGAAATTGACTTCAACTGCATACTTATTTCTTGGCTGACACAATAACAATTACAAAAGGGCCTCTTCATGTTCTTATAAAAAATTGATAATATCACTGTTTGCCATGCGATGTTGTTAAAGAAGAACTATTCAACGACACTTGTGAAAGACGATAAGACAGACTTTATTCAGGACGCTCGTGCTAGGTATAGGGACCGCTGTACTGGGATTTTCCGGTGGAGGAGAGAGATTGGGTTCCACTCGGAATACAGCGTGTGCACGTGGGAAATTATAATCAAGGAGCAGAGCGGAGAGTCAGTGAAGGGGAAATTTCTAAGAGGAAATTAGGAGTAAGGGGAACGCTGGCTAAACAGACCTAACAGGATCCTTTGCTGAGGCCAGGCCAAGGTGATCAAATATCAGATATGAAGGGTAATCAGATATCTAGGGTGGGGGGCTCTGGTTAAACTGACTTAGCAGAGTTGTTGCTAAATCTGGATTTTGCATGGAAGCGCACAGATGGGCCAAGGAGAAGGTTCAGGAGCCTGACTAAGGTTTGATTAAGCAAAGAATTTTTGTCAGTGTGTGGCATCATACTAATGATTCAGTTCACTTTGTTGTTGTCTTCAATTGCAACCCTATTTTTATAGTTTTAATGTTTTGTTTTTGTTATTAGTTGATAAAATATATTTGAGTTAAACGTACTATTTTTCCTAACTTCTTTACTTTTTTTTCTGAAAGAAATATTTATGTTTAGGAAAAAATGCTTAAAATAATCCTTATGATTGATTTTAGCTTCTTTACTTTTTGCTGAAAGAGCTCTTGATGTTTAACAAAAGTGTTTAACTTAAAAAACTCAGATATAATTCTTCTCTAATCCCATTCGAAACTTGAGGTCTGTGTTTCTATCAGTACCTGTCAAATTCATCCCACCACCTAGAATTCCGTAGTTCCCAGTCTGCCGCCTCTTTATGCAGGGAATTGTATCTCAAAACATTTTTTTCATTCTGTTTTTCCCTGAATGCAGTTTTCACTATTTTCCCACAGCTAAAAAAACAGGGGCAATGTCCTTCTTTTTATCTGTATCTATCTTATGGGCCACAAATGCACAGAATTATAATCCTTGGCTCGTGATGCACCGTTGTTTGTCTATGAATGGTTCTACTCTCTTCTATTCTATATTTCATTACTTTATTTACTTACATATTAAAAAAATCAGTTCCCGAGTGCCTCTTATGTGTCAGTCTGTTAAGGTCACTCTTAACAAGGACAAATAGTACAGCACTTTGCTGTAATGGATTCATCAAGATTAAGTTTGTCAGAGCCTGGGATGTTGGGTGGGTACTTCCTATTGAGAGGAATCTGGTTGGGGAGGGAGTAGTATGCTAGGTAAAGGAAACAGTCAGGAAAGGAGGCATGGTACACACGTGGAAAATGAGTAGTTTTGACTATAGTACAACGTAGACTAAGGGAAGTAGGAAGAGGCCAGATTGTTAAAGCCCTTGAATTCCAGTCTAAAGAGTTTGTATTTTATTACATAGGCAGAACTGTTACACTAATAAGTGACGTAATCACTTTTGAACTTTAGGACAATCACATTTGTCAAGCCATACTGTGGTAGATGGACATGGGAGAGACAGATATGGATATAGTAGAAGGAATAGGGAGGGAGAGCATGGAAGTAGTAAGATCTTAGCTGTTCAGATTTCAACACACCTGTTTATATTAGCTTCTTGTAAGATTTATCCCATTGTCTATGGAGTCCCTTTTTTTTTCTTGTCACAGCTGCTCCTGACATTTTCTCTTTTGATCTCAGTAAGTTCATAGGTATTTACTGAGGTGAGAATGAACTGATTCCCCAGTGTTTGCTAATTATAATCATGTGTCAGCAAGGGCAGAACACATTGCATCCACGGATCTGCTGCAGCATCAGTAAACCATTGGTATTCAGAATATTCAGTTTGCTAGAACATTTAAAATTAAGTTTAAAAATATTCGTCTGTTGATGCATTTAAATATTTTAATTGTCTTAAAATGCTTAATAGTCTGAATACTAAAGTGCCTGTGGAGCACTGGCAAGGAATGGTAAATAAAATACATGCCCACATCGTGATTTATGGAAGTCAGGTTAAATAGTTTTGTTTATTTATATGTTACCAGAAAAAAATGGATGTTATCCAACAATGGTGCTACCAAGTAGTATCTGAAGATTATCATTTTGGTAAAGCCAGCATGCAAAAGCAGTTCTCAAGTTTTTTATTAAATAAAAATTAAGCTGTGAAACAGAATTCACTCTTTTCAATTCAACCATCGATCAGCACCTGCCATTATAAGGTTCTGTGCTAAGAGAGAGAAGGTATAGAGTAGGGTTTCTCCATCTCCACACTACTGAGATTTTGGGCTTAGATATTTCTTTTTTATTAAGGAGCGTCCTGTACAATGTAGGATGTTTAGCAGCATCCGTGGTCTCTCCCAAGCGGATGCCTGTAGTGACTCTCAGACACCCAGTTGTTGACAACCAAAAATGTCTCTACATATTGTTAAAAAAATGTCCCCTGAGGCACAGTATCACCCCCTGGTCAAGAACCACTGGTATAGAGTATGGAATAAAACACCATCCTTGTCCTCAAAAAGCTTACAGTTGAGCAATTTTATGACCCAGATATTGGAATCAAGAAGCCTCAGGTTTGCTTCTTCGCTCTGCCATTTCCTAGTCTTGTGAATTAAGGTTAGATACTTAACCTCTCTGAGATAACACTGTCCTTACCTTTAAGGACTCTCAAAGGGATCCTACTTAATTTGCAGAATTATTATGAAGATTGTAGAAAAGTAGAGAATGTTATGAATAATATATGCTAATATGTTGCTAATCTAAAGTTTTCAACACCAACTGTGCTTATTGCTGGGGTTTACTGTTTTCTCCCAGGTCTCAGTGGGGTCCCTTCTTCAGTTCAAGGCTGATGCCTCCCCCTATGCTCTGGCTGCTCCTCCTTTCTGCTTTCTCAGTCATCTGATTTCACAATTTGTCTCTTCAACATTCCCTTCTCCCTTCCAGGTGGGCTCTGTGGTCAGAGAGATTTGGGTATTTACGTACGAAGTTATAAATATTAAATAAGATGGTACCTGTGAATCATATAGTCAAAAAAGAATCTGCCAATAAAATGGAAAAATTGGATGAGGCCAAACTTTAATTGAATCACATGCATTTGCGGGACTGCTAAGGGTTTAATGTTGGATGTTGGCAACTTGAGAAGCTTTCATATTTCTTCACCCCATAAATATGACATTCTTTATTGTTTTCTCTTTATTACTGAGAGAATATGATTCATTCAGCTAAACAAGGAATAAACATGTTGTAATAATCAAGATGGGCTAGGTCATGCTGTGGTAACAACTTAAGGATCTCAGTGGCTTAAACAAAGTGTCTTTCTTGCTCCTGCTACACATCCATCTTGGCTTTAACAGGTATTCAGTTCTGCATCCCCCCTCACTCAGGAATCCAGGCCGATGGACTCGTCACTCTTTGGAACATCACTTCTCACCCTGGCCAGCAGGAAGGGATCATGGTGGATTGTTCATGATCTCTTTAAGCAGGGGTTGGCACCCATGGCCTGTGGGCCAGATGTGACCTACCATTGGTTTTATTAGAACACAGCTACACTCATTTGTCTATGTGTTGTCTATGGCTGCTTTTGCACTCCACGGGCAGAGTTGAATAGCTATGGCAGATTGTACTTGGCCCAGAAAGGCTAAAATACTGACTGTCTGACCCTTTACAGAAAAAAGTTTGCCAACCTTGTCTTAAAGCATTCTGCCCAGAAGTAAACACCCCATATTGAATCACATTCCACTTGTCAAAAGAAGTCATGTGGCCATGCCTATTGACATTTTGTGCAAAAGGAAACTCTGGTCTTGATCACTTACTGAACATACTGGAATCTTGCAGTTTAGCCCAAGGGCGTAGTTGTCTCTATTTTACTCTCTTCAGGCTTAGATAGGGATAAGCCTAAGAGATATACCTAGAAGATGAGGTATATTGATAATAAAATCTATTCTTTCCATTCCCATGGATACCACTTATAGAAAAAGTCAGACTTCTCTTACAAAAGGCATGCAGGAAACTAGTGTCATATTTGGGAGTAGTGGATTTAAATTATGAAAGTATGAGTTCCTTCTCTAGTTTTAATTCCCATACTGATTAGTTGTGTATGGCAGACACTGTTGGTTGCCAACCCGATGACTATTTCCCCTTCCTTCCTTGCAAGTAGAAGTCTGAGTTTGCTAGGGCAGCCCCTTCCCTCCTTCCCTGTATTATTCCTGCCTTCCTGTGTTGATCACTGTCCTGTGATGATGTGATATTTGGAGCTGCAGCAGCTATCTTGTGACCATGAAGCAACAAGCCTGAGGACAAAATGCTCATACACTAAAGGGGCCAGAGTAGAATTATGGAAAGAATATGGTTCCTGATGGCATAATTGAGCTACCAGACTCACTCTGCAATCACCAACTCTCAGGTTTCTTGGTGAGAAAATTAAATGGTTCCATTGTTTAAGTTTCTTTATTGGGTATACCTAAATTGGGTATTCTGTTACTTGTAGCTCCCAAAATCCAAAGTCATAAACTGTGCACTTGGATGTATAAGTATTTAACCATATAAGTCTCAGAGCCTTTATTGGTAAAATAGAGATGATTATATTATCTGTTTCTGAGGATTAGTTTATGTAATGTATGTGTAGGGGAATGGCCCCAACATAGCACCCCGGTAACCTTGTATGTCTCCACATAGGCCGTGTAGGCAAGACTCCAACACAATTTGACCCGAATCTTGGCAGAACTCTCTGTGATCCTCCCAGGAACAGGGCAAGATGGGAGTCTTGTGAAGACTGTCACAACAGTTTCTCATCCTCCTCCCCATCTTGTGGGAGGCCCCCTGTCTTGTGGGAGGCCCCCTGTCTTGTGAGAGGCCCCCTATCTTGTGGGAAGCTTCCATAGGCAGTTTATCATGTCTCTCTGGTTCCAACGAGGCATGGGACTTTCTGCTTTGCCCTGCCCTTATGGTACAGCTCCAAGTTTCTGTGTAAATGTACAAAGTGGTTTGGCTCCTCTGTGGCAGAGTGAACCACCACACGAGTCATCTGTCATCTGGCCTTCTGATTCAGTGTCATCTTGAGGGTTCAGGGGCATGTGAAAATGACACCATGCTGACTTTGTTTTTTCTCTCTCTGTAAGTAATAAAGTGAATCCATTTTTGCTTGTTGTCTTCTTACTGGTCAAATCTGTGGAACTGTGCCAAGCCAAGCTAGCATCTACTGCTGTCCTGCTGTTTATGGATGCTTGCCTGGCACAAAGTAAGGATCCACCTAGTAAGTGTCAGCTGGGCATTATGGTAATGCTAACAGTATTGTTATAATTACGTTGCTGAACCTCAGTTTCTTCATATGTAAAATGGGGATCACATGGGAAGGAAAGTATTTTTCAACTCAAGTGCCATTTTTATGTAAGATAGTAATATTTAATTAACTCTTTTCTCAGGTCACTGGAGGCACTGCTTTGATTCATGGTTTTGATTTATGACATAAAGAAATTATAATTAAGTACTAAACTCCATCATATTTTATTGTGGAAGAGAGTTGCATTTTCCAGAGAGCTCCAAATCATGTGCTTTCTGACCATAGTCACATTAAAACCTTTTATCACAACTATTGGCCTTGTCTTCTGACATCAACAATATACACATATTCTGATTTGTTAAGATTGGCTCAAGTTAAAGAAAATTGAATCCTATATGAGTAAGTAATTGATCCTTCCAACCTTCTTCTCTACTTCTAACACTCATTCCCAATCTCAGGAAAATGTTTCACAGTCTGCCTGTTCTCAGGCTCTATACAGAGCTGAAATTTAAAAATTCTTTCAAAGTAAATGACCATTATGACCAAACCAGCATGGACTATCTTTTAGATGACACTTCAACACCTCTGTGAGGCAGAGCCTTGGTATTAAAGAGGATATTATCTACTAGAAGATTGGCTTAAAAAGAAATTACTTTTTTCTCATTTGAGCAAAGAATCTATAATTCTGTTTTGAAGAACAAAATCCATTTTTTCCAATATTCAGAATTTGATACCTTTTATTTACATTATTTGCATAAAGTTAATTTGTTTAATACAACTTTTTATAAAGCAAAAACCCAAACTCTTGAGCAAGAAAGAAGAGAACAGTTGATGGCAATAGAGTAACAGGTGGCTGGGGCTTTGTAAATTGCTCTGTGTTTTCTGGGAAATATGTGTTAATCAGTTCTTGCGACAACATGTTATCTTTATGAAGTGTATTTTACTTGGAGACGTATGTTTATACTTTTAAAGATGTTTCTTTTTTTCTATTAAGTCCCTTTCATCCCAAGAATGAAAAAAACACATTTTTATCACTAGGAATTTGATGTTCTGCAAAGAATATTATTTTGTCAGCAAGAAAATGATGCATTTTTATCAGTGTATGCTTTTGCAGCTAACAAGGCAAACACATTGGTTTCAGCAACGAGGCCAAGGTGAGGATCGTTCATAAAATTTATAATTCACTAATTCAGAAACTATTATTTTCATACGACTAAATGACTACCATCAGTAATTAGCTCAAATTTAATATCAATGATGGAGCGAGATTCTGGATGCAGACAGTAAAGCACTCTGTATGGATTAAGAATCCTAGCTTTTTAAAGTTGCTGTGACTATTTGGCTTTTCTCCGTTTATCTGTTAGTGTAGGATATGACGTCAACTGATTTTCTAATGTTAAAACTATCTCTGCTCTTAGGATGTTTAGGATGCAACCAGCCTATAAATATATATTTCTTCCTTTGTTATGTATATATAATTTTAAAATATTTTTAGTTAAGAATTTTGCTTCTGTCTTTGAGAGACTGACTTGTGATTGTTCTTTCTCCTGATGTCCTTGTCAGGTTTTGATATTAAATTTATGTAACCCTGATTAAATTGTTTCCTCTTTTTTGATTTTCTGTGAAAATTATATATATTACATATGTTCTTTGACTATCTGTGGATTACACCTGTATAACTGCCTGAGTCTGTGTGTGTGTGTGTGTCTGTGTATGAGAGAGCTAAGGAAGAAAGAGAGGAGGCGTGTAATTTTTAAGGACAGGTCAATTTTTTAATGCTTGCTTACAGGTATATTTGGGTTTCTATTATTTCTTGTCAGTGTTGATAAGATATTTTTCAAGGAAACTGCTCATCTGTATAAGTTTTGACAGTTATAACCCTGGAGTTAATCATAATATCTGGTCATCATTTTTTCAATAACTACTGCATTTATAGTTATGTGTCCTTTACACTTTTGGTATTGTGTTGTTCTCAACGGCAGAGATTTGCCTATTTCATTAATCTTTCCAAAGAAGCAGCTGTTGACTTTGTAGATCCTGTTTTATCATTATTTTCTATTTCATTATTTTTGTCCTTATCTTTGTTTTCTTCCACTCTGAGTTGATTTGATTGATAGATTATAACTCTTAAGTTAGATAATTGGCTCATGAATTTTCAGCATTTCTTCTCTCACAAAATTACTTAAGGCCATGTTTTCTCTCTGGATATTTGCTTTGGCTTCATTGCATTCCACAAGTTTTGAAATATAACATTTTCATTTTATGTATAGTGTTTTCATTCAGATCTAAAGATTTTCCAATTTCCATTATGATTTCTTCTTTGACCCATGAGGTATTTAGAAGTATATTTAAAAGTTTCCTAATTTCTTGGGTCTTTTTTATTAATCTTTTTATCTCTTGATCTTTAAGTCAATTACATTGTGGTAAAAGAACATGATCTACATAGTGATTCTTTGACATTTGTTGGGACTTACATTAAGGCCTATTGCCTGGTCAGTTATTATATATGCTCTATATAATATATTTGTGGCACAATTTTACATATGTTCATTAGATTACCGTCCTTAACTCTTGTTTCAAATCTGTACTTTTAATAAAGATCAGACAATGTCTAGTGTTTGTGAAAATGTATAGTGATGGGGATTGTCATAACACGTGGCATATGGGAGGGTATAAACTGGTATAACTACCTTGGAAACCAGTCTATAGTAGCCAGTAAATTTGAAAATATGTGTATCAAAAGCCTAGAAATCCCACAGCTAGGTAAATGCCCTAGAGAAATGTGGGCATCAGGTACATGTATAGGAATGTGCATAGATGCATCACTTGTTATAGCTACAGACTGGACATAACGCAAATGCTCATAAAACTTATTGATTCCTTCAGAGTATATTTATACAATGAAATAATATACAGCAATTCAAATGAATGACATAGAGCTACATGTAGCAATTCAGATAATTCTTTTTTTTTTTTTTGAGGAAGATTAGCCCTGAGCTAACTACTGCCAGTCCTCTTTTTTGCTGAGGAAACCTGGTCCTGGGCTAACATCGTGCCCATCTTCCTCTACTTTATACGTGGGAAGCCTACCACAGCATGGCTTGCCAAGCAGTGCCACGTCCGCACCCGGAATCCAAACCAGTGAACCTGGTGCCCCAGAGAAGCAGAACGTGCGAACTTAACTGCTACGCCACCAGGCCAGCCCCTGGATAATTCTTAAAAATAATGTTGAAAGAGTAAAGCGAGATACAAATGAATACATAGAGTGATGTTGGGTTTATAAAAGATCAAACAGGCAAAATTAACCTATTATTTGTAGATATATATTCTTGTGGAAAATCTAAATAAAAGCAAGAGAAAGGTCTTTATAAACATCAATATAGTATTTCCCTCAGGGAAGATGGATGGGCTTATGGTTTGTAACGGATAGATGGTGTCTTCTGGGATATTGAGAAGTTTCTATGCCTTGATTTGGGTAGTGATTACATTAATGTTTACACCATTTGTTTATAAATACTTTGTATACATTTTTAACATTTTGATATCTTTCACAATGAAAAAGTAACATTACATATATAATATGACAGTGGGTGAAAATGTTATGAAAAAATTAAAGCAGTATGTAAGTACCATGAAGGACTATGTATGTAGATGTACTGTGTTATGTAGGGCGATCTGAGAAGGCCTCCCTTTAAAAAGTGACTATTTCAGAGGGAGAAAGTCAAATACCTTATGATCTCACTCATAAGTAGAAGACAAAAACAACGACAAACACACACAGCAACGGAGAATGAATTGGTGGTTACCATGGGGGAAGGGAGGGGAGGGCAAAAGGGGTGATTAGGCTCACATGTGAGGGGATGGACTGTAATTAATTTTTGGGTGGTGAACATGATGTAATCTACACAGAATTCGAAATATCTTATGATATACATCCGAAAGCTATAACTGGAGAGGAGCAAGCAAGGGGGAAATGCTGTGAGATGCGGTCAAGGGCGTAGCAAAGAATCAGGGCAAATATGGCCTTCATGGCCCTGGTAGTGTGTGACCTTTCACTCTCTGAAGAAGATGAGAAAGCATTGGAGCGTGTTAAGTAGGGGATTCATGTGATCTGACTTACATTTTAGAAGGATTACCCTGGATGCCTTGTGGAGGAGAGAATTTGGTAGAGCAAGGGTAGAAGCAGCAAGACGAATGGGAGTTGTCCGTTGTTGTTTTGTTTTTTAGTGTAGAAGATATTATAGCATGTTTTTATACTGATGAGAATGAGTGACGTTCTTTGTAATTTCTAATCTGTCTTAATCCATCTTTAATTTGTTTTATTTAGTTAACTAGTCCATGATGACTTGAGTTTTTATTTTCACAGATAGATCTTTCCTTCCTGTGTGTTTTATTCTTTTTTAATTTCTTCCAGCAATTTAAACATACTAATTTGGCTATTTGTTTTCTGATTCCTGCTCATGGTAGCTTGATTATACATGTATTTTGTAAATAGGAGTTGTGAGCATGTGTTTAGCAGAGAGTTGTGGAAATCCCGAGAGAGAGTGCTGGCTTGAGGATGTTTCCGTTCATGGAGAATTTGCATTTCCTTCTACTAATCACCGTAGGGTCAAAACAGACACTAATCTTGACTCCTTCAAGTTAATTGTTAGCTTGGAGTTTCCCAAAGCTTGGAATAATTTCCCATCCAAAGATCATAAAGAGACAGAAAATTTTCCTTTTTGTTATTTTTGCCTGTCAGTGAAACTTTTCTTAAGGTGGAGCTCTTTGAGAGTCTGGGCTATAGGCAGGCATCTCAGGTTTAATTTCTGCCGTTGTGCGTATGCAAGCCGTGGTATTCATTCTTGCGTGGCTGTTAATATCCAAACTTCTTGGTAACTGAGACAGCCATATGTAACTCTAGTGCAGTGATTGAATCAGTTTTAGCTTAGCAGTTTGTTTTTCAGATCCCTCTGTGTGTTTGCCATATTAAAATCAATAGTGGCTAACATTTATTGAGTGTGGATTATATAAACGACACAGGGCTCAGCTTGTTACATTCTTAATCTCATTTGTACAGCTAACAGTATATGGAGATGTAATATTAGTTTCCCCATTTTAAAGGTTGAGAAAGTGAGGATCAGGAAAGATAATGAGACTGAAGTTAATAGCCTGTAAGTGAAATTTTGTTAATTTTTTTCTCTCTCTTATTAGATTGTATGTGATGAAGTCTATTGATTCTTTGTTACTTTTTACAGTTTTTAAAAATATAATTGACCTGTAATAAACTGCTCATATTTAGAGTATGTAATATGATAAATTTTGATGTATACACACACACTCACACATATGTAACAATAACCACAATCAAAATAATGAACATATACCTCACAACCAAAAGTTTTCTCCACTTGGTAATCCTCCCCTGCCATCCTCTCCCACCCCTCCCTTTCTTCAGGCAGCCCCTGGTCTGCTTTCTGACAGTATAGATTAGTTTTTATTGCGAGGAATTAATATAAATGGAACTAAGTATGTACTCCTTTTTGTCCGGATTCTTTCACTCAGCATCAAGATGTTGAGATTCCTCCACATTTGCATTCTTCTTTTTTCTGCAGAGTAGTTTTCTATTGTACAGAGATACCATAAAGTTTTTATCCATTCATCTGTTGACGGACATTTGTGACATTTCCAGTGTTTGGCTACTATGAATAAAGCAGATACTAACATGTCTAAATGTCCTTTTGTGGACCCATGCTTTCATTTCTTTGGGGTAAATATCTAGGAGTGGAATGGCTAGATCATATAGTAGATAACTGTTTAAGATAAAAGCAAATTGTTTTCTAAGGTGGTTGTGCCATTTTAAATCTTCATGAGTAGTATACAAGAGTTCCGGTTGCTACACAGTCTTATAAACACTTGTTATGGTTTCTTTTTCTAATTTTAAGGATTTTTATGCACTTATTTGCTATTTGTATATCTGCTTTGGTGAAGTGTCTTTTAACTCTTTTGTCCATATTTTATTATTAGTTAATTTTAATGGTTCTTTATAGATTCTAAATGCAAGTCCTCTGTCAGATATCTGTTTTGCAAGTATTTTCTCTCACTTCGTGGCTTGCTTTTTCATTTTCTTAATGTGATTTGTCAAGAGCCAAACCATTAATTTTGATGAAGTACAGTTTACTTTTTTTATTTTTTAGCATATTGTGTCATATTGAAGAAATCTTTGCCAAACCCAAGTGTTTTAAGATGTTTTCCTATGTTTTCTTCTGGAAGTTGTAGTTTTGGCTCTTATGTTTAAGTCGATGATTCATTTTGAGATTATGTTTGTATAAGGTATAAAGTAAGGTAGAAGTTCATTTCTCTTAGCATATGACTATGCAATTATTTCAGCATCATTGGTTGAAAAGATGATCTTTTCTCCATTGAATTGCCTTAGTATCCTTATCAAAAGACAACTGATCATTTATGTGAGTCTATTTCTTTTTTCTTTTTTTTAATAGACTTTTTATTTTTTAATAATTTTTGGTTCACTGAAAAGTCACAAAGATAGTACAGAGAGTTCTGGTATATCCCTTATCCAGTTTCAGTTTCCCTTAACGTTATCATCTTACCGTGAAACTAAGAAGCCAACATCTGTACACTACTCTGAAGTAAACTCCAGACTTTTTGCAGATTTCAGTTAATTTTCCCATTAGTGTTCTTTTTCTGTTCCAGAACCCAATCCAGGGTACTATATTTTATGGAGTGGTCATATATGTGAGTCTATTTCTGAACTCTCTTTTTTGTTTGTTCCATTAGTCTATCTAACTTTATACCAGTGCCACGTGTCTTGATTACAATAGATTTGTAGTAAGACTTTAAATCAAATAGTATAAGTACTCCAACTTTGTTCTTCTTTTTCAAAATTTTGCCCTGCTAGACCATTTCCAAGTAAATTTTAGATTTACCTTGTAAATTTCTATAAAAATTGTGCTAAGGTTTTTAAAATGAAATTTTAGATCAATCTGGGGAGAACTGACATCTTAGCTATTTTGAGTATTCCCATCCATGATCATGGCATATTGCATCATTTATTTAGGTCTTTAATTTCCCTTGGCAACGTGTTGTAGTTTCAAATGTACAAGTCTTCTATATCTTTGGTCAAATTTATCTCAATGTATTTCATATTTTCAAAGCTGTTATAAATAGTAATTTAAAAAATTCAATCTCTGAAATGAAATTTGTTTTTGCATATTGATTTTATGTAGATCAATGTTGACCATATACTGATCAATAGCGATTATATACTGATTATATGAAAATTTTGTACATTGATCATATATTGATATCTTTTGTATACTGGTTATCCTGAAAACTTGTTAAATTTACTAATTGATTCTAATAGCACTCTTGAAGAATCTATAGGATTGTCAACATAGATGATGATAGCATCATCTCATCTGGGATTAAAGATAGTTTTACTTCTTTTCCAAATTGGATGTCCTTAATTTTGTATTTTCTTATTGAACCATACAGAACTACCAGAACAATCTTGAGTAGAAGTGGAAGAGTAGACATCCCTGTCTTGTGAATGATCTTTGCGAGAAAACATTCAGTCTTTCACCATTAAATATGATGCTAGTTGTAGGTTTATCATAGATTTCTTCATCAGGTTGAGGAAGTTCCCTTCAATTCATAATGTGCTGTGATTTTTTTCAGTAATTGATCTTGAATTTTGTCAAATGCTTATTATGCATCTATTGAGATGGTGTTGTGGTCTTGCCTTTTTCTAGTCTGTTAATATGGTGGATTACATTGCTACACATTTTCATGTTAATCAAATTTGCATTCCTGGGATGAAGCCTATTTAATCATGATATTATACCCTTTGTATGTACTGCTGAATTGATTTATTAAAGATTTGTTAAGTATTTTTTCATCTGTATTCATGCAAGATATTGGTATATAGTTAAAATTTATTTTTTTGATATCAGAGTAATACTAGCCTCATAATATGAGTGGGGAAGTATACTCTCCATTTCAATATCCTGGAAGAATTTCTATCAAATTGGTATTATTTCTTACTTAAATGTTTGGTATAATTCACCAGTGAATCCCTCTGGACTTGTAGTTTTTTCAGATTAAAAAAAATCTTTAAATAAAATTTCGTTACTGTATATTTGACTAGCATGTGATTATAGTTGGTGTCCATTTTAAATGCAATAATGTTTCATTTCATACATTGATTCAGGAAACCCAGGTGTGTATTTAGATTTGGACAGTGATTCAATGATCCATTTTGATTTCATATTATTTCATGATTTAATAATAAAGAAGTTTAAAGACGTGTACCTATTCTTAGGCCCCTGTTTTTTTCTCTCTAGCTAGGAAATTTTGCTGAATGGAATTTCAACTTTCATCTTCTTTTACAGTGTTAATGTAATATGGTATAATTCTGGGATCACCTAATTTCATTTTAAAGTATCTAATATTAATTATGGATATTTTCTTTATATTAATGTAAGTAAGTTTTTAATTTTGATATGTTACCTGGATTTTGCTATATTTCTGAAGTAGTTGTGGTGAACTATTGATGACGTCCATTAGGTGGTATCTCAGTTTAAAACATATACTAGGTATTAATAATAACCACAGCCATAAGAATCATTCCAGTGTTTTCCCATAGGTTCAGAAATAACTCTTCTTGAACATATAGGTCAAGATAAAAAGGGCACTCCCTTACCTGGCCCTTCTAAGAATCAGTATTGATAGCAGAGGTAAAAGTTTGCACTTTTGAGAGAATCGGCAATTGCATAAATGACTTGAAATGAACTCCTATCTAAAGGTAAGATGACAGATGGATTCCTTGTGTTGCTTAATAGGATATGTTTGTATTAAGTAATATGCAATGAAGCAAGTTCAAATATATAGGTATATATACTCCTTCCTCTCTTTCCCAAAGGCATCTGACTATCTTAATACCAACTTCCTACATAAGAAAATACTCTGTGGAAACTGAGAGTTACCAAAGGAGTCTACCTTTTCTAACCTATTAAATGCATATTGATTTGATTAATTAAAACACATTAACCAAATGCTGTCTCTTATATATCAAGCACTAAGTGTAAGGATTTGTACTTAATATACTCAACAGTCAAAGATTATTGGTTTGCTCTTCTGAAACTTATTTTTTTAGTCACAGTGATAAACATAATTTAGAAGGATAAATTTCTATACAAGACTGGGCAATTTTCTCTACGTTTTTACCTTAAGGGAATGTTCTGGGGGTAAGTAATTTTTTTCCCATTTCTAAGAATTATGTGATTATCAATATGCTGGGTCTGAAATGTAGTATAAGGGCTTCGTGTGATAAAGCCTGTGACTACTCAACCCCAAAGAGTGGAAAGAATCAGTCAAGTAGCGTGTGATAATGTGTCGTCAAAATAGCGAGCCAATTTAACCCAGTATTTCTCCAGTTTTTAAAAAATAAGAGTAGGATTTGTGAGATTTCATTTAGAAACTTTTTCCACTAGTTATTTATACTTTGAGGATAACTTGTCATATAGGAAATGTTAATAGAAGATCAACAAACTATAATCTCTTTGGTAGAGAGACTTTATCTTCATTTCCCCAACCTAGCATTGTGCCTAGTATTCATAGTCTTTTATTCTCTCATTAATTAATTCATTCCTTTCTCAGGGAGATGCACTCCTACTTAGATTCATTATGTCTGTTGTAAGCTCCCATAGCGCCTTAATCTTTTGTCCTTCCCCTCTGACTCTCATCACACTTGCAATTGCCTGTTTACTTGTCTACCTTACCTACTCAACTATGAACTCCACAAGTATAGAGGTTGATGAGTGCTGCCGTTCACTTAACACTTGGTGGATACCAGGGGCTCTGCTATTTTTCCACATCTGTTATAGCCAGATCAATCATAAGAAAATCCCTTTGAAGGAGCTATTACTATTCCCACTTTACAGACAGGAAAACTGAATTTCACAGAGATTAATGTCTATTTCATTCATTTATTCATTCATTCATCAAATATTTATTACATGCCTTCCAAGTCTATGCCTTACTTGTGCTAGTCGCTGGGAATACAATGGTTGAGTCAAAGCAAGCATGGTTCCTGCCTTCATATAACTGTACTATTCAGTGTTAGAAAAAGTCTTTAAATAAATGGTCAAGTAAATTTCTATGAAATTGCGATAAGCACTACAAGACTGAAGAGTATATTGTAAAGAGGAGGTCAGTGAAATCTTTGCTACAGTCTGAGGTTTGAAGGATATGTAAAAAATAGCCAGGTTCAGGCATGAATAAAAAAATTTCTAGGCAGAGGGAACAATATGGGCAAATATCACTGTGGCTTTAGTAAAGATTACTGAAATGAAATGGACAATAGGATAATCAAAGAGTTGGACATTTAGGGAACGAATTTTGCATACAAATTGTGTGGACAAATGCATTGCATGTATCATAAGTAAAATTTATAAGCGTTTTGAAACTATAATGTAACTAACATGGTGTGTCTGTGGCTTTATTGTAAAAATGAAGATATTCTGTAAATTCAGTACAACATGCCTAGAAACTGAGTGCAGTTGTTAAAAATCTTGACTAAGCTACCATGAACCAAAAAAAAAAAAAATTCTAATAAAGTGTGAAATAAAGAATTAGTGTTAGTAAAATCAAAATCAAGTGTGTTGACATATCTAGACTTGACGTCTCACTTAACAATATTTATTTTAGAAGTTTTCCACATAATAGAGAAAAAGTCCTTTATTTTTACTTTAAAATACAACCTCAATTGTTGCTTGCCATTCTTTAGTTTTCTCTTCTCTCCTGTTTGGAAGGCTGTGTGACAATAGCAAGTCATATTACTTTAGAAATTCCAAGGAGTAGGTGTCTAGGCAACAGAATGGAAAATAAATGAAGGACTATGTCTTTTTGCTGCTTTCAATCTATAATTTACTTTAACATGCCTATTCATCATGAAGATGTCTATGCAATGGATGTAACAGGCAAGGATAACCAATAATGGCTGGTGAATGCATTTCAGTTTTCTATCTTATGTTCATGTGCATATTCAAAGGTGTGTATTCAGCTAGAAAATGTGCTGCTCCATACAGGATGATTTTGTGTGTGTATGTGTGCTCCTCTATAACAATGATATTAAAATATATTCACATGGTGGTTTTTAGCTATCTTAAATACTTTCATTCAATCCTTTCAATGTGACTAATTACAGATTAGAAAACTGAGACCAACATTTGTAATCAATGCACATTTACTATGTTGCGGGTACAGGACCAGTCCCTTAGGCTAACAATTTATTATGTAATCCACCCAGTTGCCTTCATGAGGTAGGTTATTATTATCTCTCTTTTACTGATGAGGAAAATGAGATTCATAGAGGTTAAGGAATTTTCCTGATAACATCTACCTAGTTAGTTGATAAGGTTGGATTAGAATACAGGTGTGTATGCCTCCAGTTTATACACACCATGCTATCTTCTCAGAAAATGCATGTGCCTCTCCATACCTCATAGAATAGTCAACAATAGTGCTGGCACTCTAACCGTATGTGTTGACTCTGAGTTCTATTTTGAAAATATAGTGCATAGGACGAGATGCAATATTAGGTCTCTTATTAAATTACAGTACCATTTTGAGAAGAAAACGATAATTTTAAAATTGTCAGGTTTAAATTATTTTGAATTTAACCACTAAAGTGTTAAGTCTGGATGTCAAAGGAAATCTTTAGCTAAAATTGTCACACATATTGTCACTCGTATTCCTTTGATTTATTAGATGTTAAAAAATGTTGGCTTTTGGTTTGGAATTATTTTATCAGAAGTTAAATAAGCTTCTTGTTTTAGGTAATGTAGATGAACTCTTCCATTGAAGCTCTGTATAGTAGATGTTCCATGCTCAAAAGCGACCATTTGATGTTTTTGCCCATAAGACAATTTTAGATGTAAATCATCAATTTGAATGAATAATAATGTGGTGTTCCCATCACACTTCTCAACAGAAACTCCTCTATTTACACAGAAAACACCTGCTCTGTTAAAGTAGGTGCCCATTTTGAGAGAAGCTAATGTTATCATCTTTCCCTTTAAATCAAAGCATTAGAGGAATACTTAAGTGAAATATTTGGTAAGTACACACAATGAAAAATTCAGCAGCCATCATAAAGGATTTTGATGATGTGGCAAAATAAAGAAAGCTGAAAGTCAGAATAAAAAGTTGTATTTGCAGGTTGATCTCAACCTAGTTACAGATATGTGTATAAAGAAAGAGTGGACAGAAATTCAAACTATGGATAATTTTTATTCTATAGAGTATACTTTCCATAATTTCTCCAATGAAACAAACAGTATACAATACACTTAGTTTTAAAAATATAGCAACAAAGGTGCCGGCCCTGTGGCTGAGTGATTAAAGTTCTGCATGCCTCAGTTTGGCAGCCCGGGTTCGCAGGTTTGGATCCTGGGTGCAGACCTACTCCACTCATCAGCCAAGTTGTGAAGACATCCCACATGCAAAGTAGAGGAAGACTGGTGCAGATGTTAGCTCAGGGCTAATCTACCACAAGCAAGAAAAGAAAAAAAGAAGAAGATTGCCGATGAGTGTTAGCTCAGGGCGAATCTTCCTCACCAAAAAATAATATATATATATATGTGTGGGAACTGGGGATAAGTGAGAAAACTGACCAGGTTTTACTTTAATAGAGTATTAATCCTAAGAGTCTCACTGGAAATCTAGTTTCTATATCTTCTTTCTGCCTTCCTTCCCTCCTTCTCCTCTCTCTTCTTTCCTTCCTTCCTTCCTCCCCCCCCTTTCTTTTTACCATGTTTATTGCATTGCTTAAAATACTTTTTATGACTGTTTTATTATTATAAAAATAATGTAAATTCATTCCATAAACTATATCCTGGTCTTTTCTGCAAGAACACAAATTATCCATATGTTGACTCTCCTCTTTCTTCACCCACTTCTGTAATCTTCTCTCTTGTCATATTCTTTTCTCCATAATATTCCTCTGCATTTTTTACTTCTCAGGCTTATTTTCACGTGATTGATTTAATTTTTTACAGTGATATTTCTGGTTACTGCTAAATTTTATACAATTTTAAGTTTTTTATGACAGTTACAATTTGCCCATGTTTATTGCTTATCTCAGCCAATATCCTGTGCATCTTAATCTGTTATCTCATCTCGATTTCTATCTTTTGCTTCTGAGAATATATACTTTCTTCTATAATATATACTTTTTTCTATTTAACTAAGAATCAAGAACAGAATTATATTTCTTTTTCTCTTTTATGTCATATCTTGTCAAATTTGATGCTCTTTAGACTTTTAGTTCAAAATAACAAACAGAATAAATATGTTTAACTCTTCTCTCCAAAGTCACTGTTAAAAGGGAATATAAAATTAAGAAAAAATATATCAGAAATATAAACCAGAGAAAAGTATTATCTGCAAGTAGGTAACATTGATTATTTTTTTTAGAATACAGTACAGAACATAAAAAATTGAGAGAAGAGCAATGCAGCCCACAAGTCTTTGGGTGTTGAGTCTGCCTAAAGAGTTAGTGAATGCAATACTAGGCTGAACCCTGAAATGGCCTCAACCTCAGAGCAGCAAGGCCTAGAGAAGAGGGCAGAATGGTGGGTGGTTTGTGGGATCCAAATCCAGTCCGTCAGTGCACTAGTACGAGCACTGGGAGTGAGTAGCCAACTCTACCTCTTAGCGTTTTCTTGACCTGGACAGCATTTGATGCTCTCTCATGGGTTCCTAACATGAGCAGCCATTTGAGTTAGAGCATGGAAGCACCA
This sequence comes from Equus quagga, assembly GCF_021613505.1. Taxonomy (NCBI): domain Eukaryota; kingdom Metazoa; phylum Chordata; class Mammalia; order Perissodactyla; family Equidae; genus Equus; species Equus quagga. The sequence goes on from NC_060276.1 coordinate 6,779,392, forward strand.
TTCCAACTAAGTGTTTCCAAAGACACAGAGAAATTATACATTCTATTCACTTTGAGTGCTCAGCTTAAATATCACTTCCCTGGAGTGGACTTCTTTGACCTCTTGACTGCCTGCCAAGGGTCAGGGAAGAGGGCTCTAAGCAAACATCAGGAACCCTACTCCAGAGCAGGGAGAGGAAGACTGTGAGGTTTTCCCCTTGCCTATCACTCCAGCCTCATCTGACATCACTCTTCTGCTTGCACTCATTCGTTATAATGAGCCTTTCTGACTCCTTTCAGTTCCTTGAAAACACAAGTTGTTTCCCAACTCATGGCCTTTCTGATGCTAGTCCATCTGACCAGAGCACTCTTTCCTCCACTTTTGTTTTCTAAACTCTTAATCATCATATAAATCTCAATTCAGTGTCACTTACTCACCAAACAAAAAGCCTGACTACCCAATTTCAAGTGTGCTCCCCAAATCCAGGATTCTCCTTAAGATAACCCTATTTGATTCATTCACAACAATTCTAGCAGTTGAAACTATCTGTCTGTGTAGATATTGTTGAATGACTGTGTGCTCTACTAGATGCTAAGCTTCATGAGGGCAGTGGTAATATCTATCATATCACTCTCTCTAGCATATAGCACAATGTCTAGTAGGTACTGAATACATATTTATTAAACGAATAAATTTTTCATTCAGCTCAGTGGTAAAGTTCTTTGACATATGTTTGACTCTAAATGTTGCTCTCCTCCTACTTCCAACAGAAAAGAGGCCCTCAGATTGGGCATATAATAAACTAGTAATAAATAAAATAACAAATTAAAAATTTCCCTTTTCTTCTCAGCTAGACCCAAAATATTGGTGAAGTGTTTCATAAAATCTCAGGCAGAGTCTATCACAAGAACTATGTCTCTCCCCTTAAATTTATTCCCTGGTCAAGTTCATTTCACAGTGAATTATTTCAAATATTTAAAGGTCTAATAGTCTTGATACTACTTAAACTGTTCGAAAGCATAGAAAGAGAATGAGAGCTGCAATTTTTTTTTAAGAAAATTGGCAAAATGCTGAGACTCAAACATAGGAGACAAGAAGAAAATCCTAGAAGATTTTAACATGTAAATCCTTAATAAAATATTGGTAAGAGAATCCAGTGGTGCATTAAAAGATTAATTTTCCACAGCTAAACAAGATTTATTCAGAACGTAGGGATTGTTTGATACTGGGAAAGTATTAATATATTTATGTAATTCACCATGTTAATGGGTCAACTCAGATTTTTTTTCACTGTTGGTGACATAGGAATAGATGGACACTTCCCTAACATAGTCAGTTGTGAAATACTGGGAACATTCTACTTAAAATCAGAAATGAGGCAATGATGCCAACTATCATGTTTTCCTCAAAGTTCTAAAAGTACTAGTCAGAGTTCTCGTCAAGATGGTGCTGTGAGCAGACGTTGAACTCGCCTCCTCCCATGAACACAACCAGGTTACAACAATTTTAGGAAGAATCACCCTGGATTGAAAACTGAAAACTGGATAAAAAGAACCCCCACAACAAGGGACAGTTCTGACAAAAGCAGAAGAGGCAGTAACTCCAGCCAGAGAGGAAAAAAGCCACCTTTGGGAGCAGCGGAGCTTCTCAGCTGCCCAGGCGGGAGCCAACCTAAGGTACGAGCCCTCCCTGGAGGAGTGAGGTCCAGAGTGGGGGCAATACTGCTATAACCATCCTTCAGACTCAGCCCAACTGAGAGGGGGGTCTTACTGTCTGGCTTTGCTGGCTATTAACTGCAGCGAGGACACCCCAGAAAAGCTATTGGCCGAAAGGCGAAAAGATCCGGGTCTTAAAGGGCCCACGCACAAACTCACTCATTGCAGCAACCTAAAATCACCAGAGAGAAGGCTGACTCTCCTTTGGTGAAACAAGACTCACCTGGTGGGCTCTGGGGGCATCTTGGCTAGAGGAAGATCCTCTCCGGAGACTGAGACATTGGTGGGGGCCGTTGTTATGAGCTGGTCCAGGCGTGCTGATATGGACACCGGTGGGGGCCATTGAGGTGCATCCCTTGGGCTGTTAGCCCAGGGGTCTGCCACGCCCACTAGAGCACAGATTTAATCCAGTTCAGCCAGGGCAGGCAACTCACCCTAGGGACTGGTCCCACCTAACAGCAAGCCCTCAGGCTACTTTTCAGCCTGCATTGACTGAGTGCCTTGATCCTCTACAGGCAGGCAAAGGTGTCTGCCTCTGTGGGGCAGGGCTTGTGTGAGGACCAGGTGAACTGTGGGGGCCATTGGGGCAGAGGTGGGGGCCTCTGCAGTGTGGCGGTGGGGTACGCTCCAGGGGGTTGAGAAGTGTGCATGAACCAGGACTGTGCTGAAAGTGTATGTGGTCCAGAGGGGGGTGAGGCTTATCAGCTGCAGAAGACTTGTGTTTCACAAATAGTCATAAAAAGGATCAGCCCCACCTTCCAAAGCCTGAAACAACTGAGTGCCTCCATGCCAAGGGCTAGCCCTACTCAGCTGCACTCCTAAGAGAACTGACATCAGCCTTGTTGGCCTCAGGCCTATCACAACTGTACGTCCCTGAGCCTGGCAACCAGCTACACTGGGTACCAACCCAATTAAGAGGACAATTGCAATAAGAGTGTGCTAATAGACTTTGTAGCCAACAGTGCTGAGGCCCCTCCAAACCGGATTTACAAACAGCTGGCCAGGGAAGGAAAGATCAGACTCCCTGGGTACCTGCAGTGGGAGCAACCCTGCCACAGCAGAAGAACACAAGTAGCCCACAAAGGGGTCACTCCTGGTTCTTATGGTCTGGTGACGAGAGGGAAGCACACTGCTGGGCCTCATAAGGCATCTCATACATAAGGCCACTTCTCCAAGATCAGGAGACATAGCTGACTCACCTAGTACAAAGAAAATAGCACAGAGAAAGAGGCATAATGAGGAGGCAAAGGAATACTTTTCAAGCAAGGGAACACTACAAAACACCAGAAAAAGAACTAAGTGAAACAGAATCTAGCGACCTCCTTGACAAAGCATTCAAACAAAATATAATGAGGATGCTCACAGATATGCAGAGAAGAATGGGTGAACACAGTGAGCACATCAGCAAAGAACTGGAAGATATAAAAAAGAGCCAATCAGAAATGAAGAATACAATACTCGAAATGAGAAATTCACTAGAGGGACTCAATAGCAGAGTAGAGGAAGCAGAAGAACGGATCAGCAAGCTAGATGAAAGACTAGAGGAAATCACCCAAGCAGAACAGAAAAGAGAAAAAAGAATTAGACAGAATGAGAACAGTGTAAGGGAACTCTGGGACAATATCAAGTGTGCTAACATTTGGATTATAGGGGTCCCAGAAGGAGAAGAGAGAGACAAAGGGGAAGAAAATTTATTTGTAGAAATAATAGAGGAAAATTTTCCTCACCTGATGAAGGAAGCAGACATCCAGGTTCAGGAAGCACAGAGAGCTCCAAACAAGAGAAGCCCAAAGAGGCCCACACCAAGACATATTATAATCAAAATGTCTAAAATTAAAGACAAAGAGAGAATCCTAAAAGCAGCAAGAGAAAGGCCACAAGTGATATATAAAGGGAAGCCCATCAGGCTGTCAGCGGACTTCTCAGTCGAGACCCTACAGGCAAGAAGAGAATGGCATGACATATTTAAAGTGCTAAAAGGAAAAAACCTACAACCAAGAATACTCTATCCATCAAGGCTGTCATTCAGAATGGAAGGAGAGATAAAGAGCTTCCCAGACAAGCAAAAATTAAAGGAGTTTATCACCAAGAAACCAGTTCTACAAGAAATGCTGAAGGGACTTATTTAAGTGGGAAAGTAATAACCACAAATAGAGATAAAAGAAAAAAAATTATCAAAAAACCCCAAAACAACAACAAGAAAAAACAGGCAATAAAATCACTTGTAAGGTAAAAGTATAGTAAAGGCAGCAGATCAACTACCTGTGAAGGTAATATGAAGGTTAAAAGACAAATGTACTAAAATTACCTATTTCAATGATAAGAGGGTGATGGATATACACACACTAAACAAAAGACTATATATGATGTGAAAAACATATAATGTGGGAGGAGGGGAGTGAAAAAGTAGAGCTTTTAGAAAGAGGTCAAGCTAAAGAGTCTATCTACTCAATATAGACTGTTATATGCATAGTATATTAAATAGGATCCTCATGGTAACCACAAACCAGAAACCTATAACAAGCAGGAAAAAAAAGTAAGACAAAAGAAATCAATCATATTACTAAAGATAGCCATCAAACCACAAGGGAAGAGAGCAAGAGAAAAAGAAAGGAACTGAGAAGAACTACTAAAACACCCAAAAAAAATAAAAAGTGACAAAATGGCAATAAATACATATTTATCAATAGCTACTTTAAATGTCAATGGATTAAATGCTCCAATCAAATGCCATAGGGTGGCCAACTGGATAAAAAAACAAGATCCATGTATATGCTGCATACAAGAGACACACTTCAGACCTAAAGACACTCACAAACTGAAAGTGAAAGGACGGAAAAAGATATTCCGCGCAAATGGCAAAGAAAAGAAAGCAAGGGTAGCAATACTTATAGCAGACAAAATAGACTTTAAATCAAAAACTGTAATAAGAGACAAAGATGGGCACTACATAATGATAAAGGGAACAATCCAACAAGAAAATATAACACTTGTAAATATCTACGCACCCAACATAGGAGCACCTAAATATATAAAGCAATTATTAACAGACATAAGAGGAGAAATAGACAGTAACACAATAATAGTAGGGGACTTTAACACTCCACTTACACCAATGGATAGATCATCTAAACAGAAGATCAATAAGGAAACACTCGCCTTAAAGGACACATTAGACCAGATGGACTTAGTAAATATATACAGAACATTCCATCCAAAACCCACAGAATACACATTCTTTTCAAATGCCCATGGAACATTCTCCAGGATTGATCACATATTAGGCCACAAAACAAGTCTCAATAAATTTAAGAAGATCGAAATAATACCATGCTTTTCTGACCACAAAGGCATGAAACTGGAAATCAACTACAGAAAGAAAACCAGAAAAGCCATAAAAATGTGGAGATTGAACAAAATGCTACTGAACAATGATTGGATCAATGAAGAAATCAAAGAAGAAATAAAAAAATTCCTGGAGACAAATGAAAATGAAAACACGACATGCCAAAATCTGTGGGATACAGCAAAAGCAGTTCTACGAGGGAAGTTTATAGCAATTCAGGCCTACCTCAACAAAGAAGAAAAATCTCAAATTGACAATCTAAAAGTGCACCTAAAGGTACTGGAAAAAGAACAACAAACAAAGCCCAAAAGCAGCAGAAGGAAGGAAATAATAAAAATCAGAGCAGAAATAAACAAAATAGAGACTAAAAAAACAATAGAAAAAATTAATGAAACCAAGAGCTGGTTCTTCAAAAAGATAAACAAAATTGACAAACCCCTAGCTAGACTCACCAAGAAAAAAAGAGAGAAGGCTCAAATAAATAAAATCAGAAATGAAAGAGGAGAGATTACAATGGACACCTCAGAAATGCAAAAGATAATAAGAGAATACTATGAAAAGCTATACGCCAACAAATTGGATAATCTAGAGGAAATGGATAAATTCTTAGAAGCATACAAGCTTCCAAAACTGGACCAAGAAGATGTAGAAAATTTGAATAGACCAATCACCGGTAAGGAGATCGAAACAGCAATTAAAAACCTCCCCAAAAATAAAAGTCCAGGACCAGATGGCTTCCCTGGTGAATTCTACCATACATTCAAAGAAGACTTAATATCTATCCTTCTCAAACTCTTCCAAAAAATTGAAGAGGAGGGGAGGCTTCCTAAATCCTTCTACAAAGCAAACATTATCCTGATACCAAAACCAGACGAGGACAACACAAAAAAAGAAAATTACATGCCAATATCACTGATGAACATCGATGCAAAAATCCTCAACAAAATCCTAGCAAATCGAATACAACAATACATTAAAAAGATCATACATCATGATCAAGTGGGTTTCATTCCGGGGATGCAGGGATGGTTCAACATCCGCAAATCTATCAATGTGATACACCACATTAACAAAATGAAGAATAAAAATCACATGATCATCTCAATAGATGCAGAGAAAGTATTTGACAAGATACAGCATCCATTTATGATAAAAACTCTAAGTAAAATGGGTATAGAAGGAAAATACCTCAACATAATAAAGGCCATATATGACAAACCCACAGCAAATATCATTCTCAATGGAGAAAAACTGAAAGCTATCCGTCTAAGAACAGGAACCAGACAAGGATGCCCACTGTCACCACTCTTATTTAACATAGAATTGGAAGTCCTAGCCAGAGCAATCAGGCAAGAAAAAGAAATAAAAGGGATCCACATTGGAAAAGAAGAAGTGAAACTGTCACTCTTTGCAGACAACATGATTTTATATCTAGAAAACCCTAAAGAGTCCACTAAAAAACTTTTAGAAATAATAAAGGAATACAGTCAAGTTGCAGGATACAAAATCAATGTACAAAAATCGGTTGAGTTTCTATACACTAACAACGAAGTAGCAGAAAGAGAAATTAAGAATACAATCCCATTTACAATTGCAACAAAAAGAAGAAATAAAAAAATACCTAGGAATATGCTTAACAAAAGAGGTGAAAGACCTGTACACTGAAAACTGTAAGACATTGTTGAAAGAAATCAAAGAAGACACAAAGAAATGGAAAGATATTCCGTGCTCTTGGATTGGAAGAATTAACATTGTTAAAATGTCCATACTTCCTAAAGCAATCTATAGATTCAACGCAATCCCTATCAAAGTTCCAACAACATTTTTTTACAGAAATAGAACAAAGAATCCTAAAATTTATATGGAACAACAAAAGACCCCGAATAGCCAAAGGATTCCTGAGAAAAAGAACAAAGCTGGAGGTATCACACTCCCCGATTTCAAATTATACTACAAAGCCATAGTAACCAAAACAGCATGGTACTGGCACAAAAACAGACACAGAGATCAATGGAATAAAATTGAGAACCCAGAAGTAAACCCACACGTTTATGGACAGCTAATATTCGACAAGGGAGCTAAAAGCATACGATGGAGAAAGGAGAGTCTCTTCAATAAATGGTGTTGGGAAAACTGGACAGCCACATGCAAAAGAATGGAAGTAGACCATTCCGTTACACTATGCACAAAAATGAACTCAAAATGAATTAAAGACTTGAATGTAAGACCCGAAACCATGAGACTTCTAGAAGAAAACATAGGCAGTACGCTCTATGACATTGGTCTGAGCAGCATATTTTCAAGTCCCATATCTGACCGGGCAAGGGAAACAAAAGAAAAAATGAACAGATGGGACTACAATAAAGTAAAAATTTTCTGCACAGCAAAGGAAACCATCAACAAAATGAAAAGACAACCTAACGATTGGGAGAAGATATTTGCAAACCACATATCAGATAAGGGGTTAATATCTGAAATATACAAAGAACTCATACAGCTCAGCAACAAAAAACCGAACAATCCAATTAGAAAATGGGCAAAAGATCTGAACAGAGATTTCTCCAAAGAAGATATACAGATGGCCAACAGGCATATGAAAAGATGCTCAACATCATTAGCTATCAGGGAAATGCAAATCAAAACTACAATGAGGTATCACCTCACTCTGGTCAGAACGGCTATAATTAACAAGACAGGAAACAACAAATGTTGGAGAGGGTGTGGAGGGAAGGGAACCCTTGTTCCCTGCTGGTAGGAGTGCAAACTGGTGCACCCACTATGGAAAGCAGTTTGGAGTATCCTCAGAAAATTAAGGATAGATCTACCATATGATCCAGCTATTCCACTGCTGGGTATTTATCCAAAGAACTTGAAAGCACAAAGGCATAAAGATACTTGCACCTCTATGTTCATTGCGGCATTATACACAATAGCCAAGACTTGGAAGCAACCTAGGTGCCCATCAAGGGACAAATGGATAAAGAAGATGCAGTATTTATACACGATGGACTACTACTCAGCCATAAGAAATGACGAAATCCGGCCATTTGTGACAACATGGGTGGACCTTGAGGGTATTATGCTGAGTGAAATAAGTCAGAGGGAGAAAGTCAAATACCATATGATCTCACTCATAAGTAGAAGATAAAAATGACAAAAAAACCCCCACATAGCATTGGAGATTGGACTGGTGGTTACCATTGGGGAAGGGGGTAGGGGGGAGGGCAAAAGGGGTGATTAGGGTCACATGTGAGGGGATGCACTATAATTAGTGTTTGGGTGGTGAACATGATGTAATGTATACAGAATTCGAAATATGACGTGCATCCGAAAAAAAAGTTAAAAAAATTAAAAGTACTAGTCAATGCAAATAGCAAATAGACAAGAGAATAAAATAACAGGTACACATATTAGAAAGGAGAGCAGAAAATAAGCATCACGTACAGATGATTGGAATATATACTGGGTAATCCAAAATATAAATCAAATGAAAAACTGCTAGAGACAAAAAGAAAATTTAGTATGTTGGTTGATCACAAAGTTAATATATAAAAATCAATTGCTTTCCTACATACGAATGGTAACAATTTAGAAAATACAATGGGAAGACAAATTCTGTTTCCTATAGAACAAAGTGATGAAATAGAAAGGAGTAAGTTTAACACAAATAATACAGAACCTATAGAGAAAATGCAACTAGCAGCGGATTTTCAAATAAAAAATCAGCAAAAATAAAACAAAGCTATTTGGAATTTTTGAAACTCTTTCTATATAACCCTTGGAATAAAGCAGTAACCCAAACTTTAATCTTTGACTTTATAGGAAATCACAAGAAATAATAACACTATAGTTTACACCATAGAGAATGTGACAAATTCGATACTTCGAGAAAAATCAACAGCTTTAAGTGTTCTTATATTAACACAAGAAGACTTGAAAATAAGTATTTAATTCAAGAAGCTAGGAAAAAAATAAACTTAAGGATAGCAAGAAGTAAGATTTGACAAAGATACCAAAGTAATTCATTACATTGAATTACCAATAGAATAAAATTGTGGGATCACTAAATAAAAGGATCTGGTTTTGAAAATAGCAATGAAAGGTAAATTAATGGATAAATTTAAAGAAGTAATAACAATGAAAAAGTAGAGGTATATAAGATTCGTTATTTTTAAAGGTCGGTGTTGTAGCCACAAATAAACTATGATAATAAGTATGTACTATTCTAGGCTAATACATTTGAAAGGTCTGATTAAAATGTTTATTTTCTCTACAAATTTATATTACCAAAAATGGTGCAGGAGACTTCCAGCCAAGGTTATTCTATAAGTTCATGCTTTTATTTTCTCCTCTGCTTCAAATACATATTCCTAAAGAAATATTTTTTGTGGAATCCCACATAAAAAATTCATCACTTTTTAAAATGACGTGATGTAAATTGGATATAAAAACATTGCAATAGATGATAACTGCTATTTTTATAGATTAAATATCTTGATTTAAGGACAAATAAAAACTAGAGTTTCTCTTAATGACATTAACAGGATAAATACACCGGGACAAACTGTTCTGTTGGTGTAAAATTTGAACTCCAAAGTAAGGGTCAGTAACAAGGTGCTCCATAAAATACACTTTTAAATGCTACTGACCTTGCAAATTTTGTTTGCTTAATAATTTCTTAAAAGGGAATTAAAATATCTTAATTCCATTTTTAAAAAGAATCGTAGCAAGTATCTTTTCTCTTGAGTTTTCCATCTCATAATAGAGGTTAGACACATTTTTAGCCTATTTTGTCATTTACAAGATATATACTTTTATTTTTCTTTGCTGTTTCCCCATTACACGAGCCCTGCTGTGAATGTGCATACAATCTTTGGAGTTTATCATCTGATAAGATGGATTAATCATATTAACTTAGGCTCCAAGAGAGCAATTTTATTGTTACTAGTAAATATTTGGGGTTCTAGATCTCAGACCTGAGGAGCTTCTCTTCAAAAGTGTACTCCTTGAGCTCTGTTTCTTTTATGTCATCAGAGAAGCCTATGTCTTTATTTCTTTATTTCCAAAGTTTTCTTTTAGCTTCTTTCTCAAACTGTGACTTGTACACACACACAGTAAATCTTTAAAATTATTCTTGAATTGAAAGAATTTTAGAAGACTCTATTTCTTTCCTATTATATGTGAAAGTTCAAATCTAAATACCTTTTATTTTGCTTATTTGAGTGCAAATTTTAGGAAACTAAAACTAATCACGAAATAACAAAAATAGACTGATCCCAATTTTCTGGGAGAACTGACCCAGTTTTTAATGCTTTCTCTTCAACCCTTCCCCTCCAACACTCACATAAAGGCTATTTGCATGGACTTAATAAATGAAAGAATTGGAGTGTTTGTACTCACTGTCATCCATGCAATATCAACATATCCAAATATATATATACTCTTACTTCACATAACATCCCATTTGGTAGGAAAAATTCATAAGCATATAATACAGAGACTATGTGGTAGACAAAATAATAGCTCCCCAAATATGTCCACAATCTAATCGCTGGTACCTGTAAATATGTTAACTTACATGACAAATGGGACTTCAGACATATGTATGCTTTAATGAACAGATGTAAGTTCATGTAAGTAAGACTTTAAAATAGGGAGATTGTCTATTATCCATGTTGGTCCAGTCTACTCACAGGAGCCTTCATAAGCAGAAAACGTTCTCCCACTGAAGACAGAAGAGGTGAGGAGGAGGAAACGTCAGAGAGATTCTGAGAACTTGATCCACTTTGAAGATGATGGAAGAGGGTCACAAGCCAAGGAATGTGGTTGGTCTTCAGAAGCTAAGAACAACCTCCAGCCAACAGCCAGCATTGAATTGGGGACCTCAGTTCCGTAAGCACAATTCAGGGAACTGGATTCTGTCAGCAGCCTCAATGAACTTGGAAGCAGAATCTTCTCCATAGCCCCCAGTAAGCAACACAGATCTGCTGACACCTTGATTTTAGCTCAGTGAGAGCCAAGTCAAATTTTACATCATACAAAACTGTGATATAATAAGTGAAGGTTGTTTTAAACTAATTTGTTACAGCAGCAATATAAAATGCATCTATACAGTGTCCTATCACAGTTCTATGAAAAACAGCCAGTAAAAGCATGTTTGACATGTTTCTGCACTAAATAAAAAATGGTAAGCTTTGCTTTCTTCTCCTGGAGTTATTTGTGATGTGCATATGCTGGCCAGCGCACCAGTAGAAAGGCAGGGAAGTGGGGAGAGGCTTTCAGCTACAGGACAGAGGTGGGAGAGGCATTTCAGAGTTTACTGACAGCTCATTTACAAAATGTACTCAGAATAAGAGTATATTTAGTGATGTTCTTGCCCCACAGCCAGATAGTTAGAATATTTCATGTTAGCTCTTATAATTACTATGCCCTCACCTTGAGTCATGGAATTAATTTACAACTTGCTACAATTTACAATTAGCAACCCATTTATATTTGTTACCCTATTTGGCTCTCAGAATAACTTTGGGAGATAAATCAGACGAATAGCAAACTTCTTTTAGAGATGAAGAAAGTAAGGTGCAGGTAGGTTAAATGTTTTGTAGAGAATCACAGAAATAGTGTCAGAACAAGGATTTCAACTGCCTTCGGAGACTCTTCAGTGGTCTCTATTCTCCCTTAGAGGAGAGTTGACGAGCAGGTAGAAGGCTGCCTGGATTGCTCAGTAATGTAGGTTAAAGTAGTTCGGTTTTTCCTCTCCTTTTCTTTTTCATACTTTATTAATATTTTATCAATCAACCCAACTAAAACTTTAATCTCTTCCCACATGCATAGCTCCATATTTTCTAAAGGAAAAAACTGAAGTTACAATGGAAGTGAAGTGTTCTTTTCCGAATTTTCTGAAAATAGAAATAAAAGGGCATTCGATTTGTCACTAAAAAGGTTTTTTAAAGAAAACTCTTCAAATACCACTAATTATTTTTGGTGTCTTAATGTTTGTAAGTATTATTTGCTATTAGATATGTGTGCTTTCGGGGATAAAGCATTCGAGAGTATATCTATATCAGGGTCCTAATTTATATTGGGATGTCAGGGAAAGTTTCTCGAGGAAGTGACCATTAGGGTGAGATATGAAGGATGAATAGGAGTTAGTCAAGTGAGGAACAGAAGGAGAGAAAGCAAGCCAAGAATCTTGGGCATAGTGACTGAAGAGCAAGTTGGGATCTGAGAGGAAGGCAGGCACTAGAGCATGTTGGGTCCTATTGGCCATGTTGAGGACATTGGATGTTATCCTGAGCATAATGGACACTCATTGAAGGGTTTTAAAACAGGGAATGATACAATTCTGTTTGTTTTGGAAAGGTTACTCTGGCTGTTATGTGAATAATGGTTTGGAAGAAGTTTTGAGAAATCAAGGATCTCACTTAGCTTTTCGGATTACACCACTGGAGAAACCAAGGAAGGCACCAGCTTTTGGCTTTAGCAGCTGCATGAATGGAAATATCATGCACTGAGATGAAAAAGATGGGAAAAGGACCAGGATGGGCAGAGAAAATCAAAAGTTTAGTGTCGACTATGGAAAGTTTGAGATATCTATGAGACTTCTATGTAGAAATGCCAAATAAACACTTGAATATGCAAAGTAGAATTCCAGGCCAGAGAGAAAAATTTAGGATCGTATCTTTATAGGCTGTAATCGACAATTTGGGCACGGATGAGCCAGACTAGGTAGAGAATATAAAATGAGAAGAGAAGGCCTTTGAGAAAGTGACTCCACACAAAAGAAAGATAAGTTGGCAGTCTTATTATCAATTTTGAAATCACCAAAGCCATCAAAATATATTTTAAAAACTTAATTGTCTGTAAGACTTGAACTGATCCTAGTTTGTTTAGTGGCAAAATCTAACTGGCACTTATGTGAGGCTTTTTATGACCTATTTGTCCAACGTGTATTTAAATTTATATGTGGTTTTAAACCTAAATATTGATTTGTTTGATTAGATGTTACTGCTCCAAACTCCACTAGGGTACTAAGTAATATGTAATATATGCTCTATGTTACTTCCCAAAATCTAATATTCTGATTTCTGCACAATATCTGGTCCCAACTGTTTTATATAAGGCACCTGTAGCAAGTGCTAATGCATTGAAGGACAAAGGAACGTGGCATGTGTCTGGTGTAAAATGTGGAATTATGATAAATGAAGCTGAAAATATAGGAAGAGGAAAGGCCATGCAGGTCTTTGTAAGTCATATTAAGGAATGTGATTTTTAGATTAAATCCAATGAAACTAATGGTTTACTTTCTTTCTTTTCTTTTCTTTTTTTTTTTGGAGGAAGATTAGCCCTGAGCTAACATCTGCTTCCAATCTTCCTCTTTTTGCTGAGGGAGATTGGCCCAGAGCTAACATCCGTGCCCATCTTCCTCTACTTTATATGTGGGCTGCCTGCCACAGCATGGCTTGCCAAGCGATGCATAGGTCTGCACCCAGGATCCAAACCGGTGAACCCCGGGCCTCCGAAGCAGAATGTGTGAACTTAACCGCCACACCACTGAGCTGGCCCTTGGTTTCCTTTGTATAGGAAATATTTTTATTCCCATTCTATAAACAATGAACCTGAGACTCAGACAGGAACTTGACTCGCCCAAGGCCACATAAGTAATAAGTGGCTGGATGTCTTACCCAGGCCAAATATTTCTAGAGAACCCCACTCTTAACCACAATGCTGTAGTGCATAACATTCAGTGTGAACTGTCAAACGTTTTATCTATTCCGAATAGTATATTTGTGTGTGTGCATGCATGCACATACATTTGCTATTGTTTTATTGTATTTTATTTTTTTGTGAGGAAGATTGACCCTGCACTAATATCAGTTGCCAACCTTCCTCTTTTTGCTTGAGGAAGATTGTTGCTGAACTAAATCTGTGCCAATCTCCCTCTATTTTTTGTATTTGGAATGCCATCACAGCATGGCTTGATTAGCAGTGTGTAGGTCCACGCCTGGGATCCAAACCTGTGAACCCTGGGCTGCTGAAGCAGAGGACATGAACCCAACTACTACGCCCATGGGCCAGCCCCTGTTTTATTTTCTTACAATGTTATTGAGGTATAATTGGTAAACTGCACATATTTAACATGGGCAATTTCATATATGTTCAACAATAAAACAATTATAACCGTCTGGATAATGAATAGTTTCATCACCCATCCTCTATACTTATCTCTGGGCAACCACAAGCTCTGCTTTCTGTCACTATAGGTAAATTTGTACTTTCTAGAATAGTTTGAAATGGAATAATAAAATATATATACTTTTTTGGTCAGGCTTCTATCACTCAGTATATTAATTCTGAGATTTGCTGTGTGTATCAATACTTTATTCCTTTTTATGGCTGAGTGGTGTTCCACTGTCTGGAGACACCACAGTTTACGTCTTCACTTGTTTTTTTAATTTTTTTGAGGAAGTTTAGCCCTGAGCTAACTACCACAAATCCTCCTCTTTTTGCTGAGGAAGACTAGCCCTGAGCTAACATCCATACCCATCCTCCTCTATTTTATATGTGGGATGCCTACCACAGCATGGCTTTTGCCAAGTGGTGCCGTGTCCTCACCCAGGATCCAAACTGGTGAACCTGGGCCGCTGAGAAGCAGAACATGCGAACTTAACCACTGCGCCACCAGGCCGGCCCATATCTTTTCACTTGTTGATGGGCATTTTTTTCTCTAGTTTTTGGCTATGAAATATAAAGCTGTATGAATATTCATGCACAGTCTTTGTATGGTCACGTGTTTTCAGTTTTCTTTGTTAAATATCTTGAAGTGGGATGGCAAGATTGGAGGGTAGATATATATTTAACTCTATTTTTAAAAAAAGGCAACTGTGAAACTGTTTTGCAGAGGTTTTATCAGTGGCGTATGAGAGTTCCCACTGCTCCACCCTCAGCAACACTTGATGTTGGCAGTTTTTTCAATTCTACCCATTGCAAAGTTGTGTAGCTGTGTATTGTCATGGTTTGCTTTCTATTTCCATGATAACTAATGAAGTTTAACATCTTTTCATGTGTTTATTGGACATTTGTATGTCTTTTTTGAGATGCCTATTTAAATGTTTTTTTGTTTTTACTGGAAGGTTTGTTTTCCTTTTCTTGAGTTGTGAAAATTCTATTTTTGATGCTTGCTTCAGGGTGTAGGCTGAGACCCTTATGGGTGGTTCAAATATAATTTCAGTTCTCTGAACCTGTGCTCCCTTGCTTTGGGTTCATACTATGCTTGAATAGTTTAGCGTTGATGCTGAGACTTGTGTGATTTCATGCACGCAATTAGTGATTTCTGTTTTTCTGCCTCTCTCTCCTGTATTTCTCCCTTGCTCTCCACCTTGCTGGAGCTTCTTTCCTTGATTCCTCTAGAAAGTCAGTATGGTTTGTAGTGAGTTTCGGTTGCCAGCCCTGCATTGCTCCTTGAGTGAGGCCTGTCCCTGGGGCAAAGTTGTGTTTGGGGGGGGAGATCTTAACCCCCATACAGTCACTTCAATTTTTGACTACTCTTCGCAAACACCGATTTGATTTTTTGTTCCATAGTATTTTCTTAGTGGTAGAGCTGAGAGATGACATTCTCCTTGACTGGGGTTGTGGTGGTGAAGTTGGAGAGTAATTCAGAGATATAAAAGATATTTAGGAAATAAAATCCAATGTTGAATGCGTGTTTCTCATATCTTATTAACTGAATAATTAACTGAATGTTTCAGCATTTTACTGAAACAGGAAACACTGGAAGAATTTCAGTTTGGGAAGGGGGCAGATCAAGAGTTCTATTTTGAATATTTTAAATGTGAAATGCCTATGAGATGTTTATGGTGGAATAATATTTTGAAATATTAACCACAAATTCCCTTCACACACACTTTCGTTACCTATTACCCATCTGCAACCCAGATAGCTGGACTTAGTCCCCTCATCATGAGCTCATTATTGCATCCTAAGAAATCCTAAGAAAAAGAAACAGGTTGTGCTTGTCCTGTGATTTCCAAATAAACTCTTGAAGCCTACAGAAAATATAACTTTTAAAGGAAAGACTTTTGAGTTGCAATAAACTGAGACTTCTGAGCAGTAAGAATTGAGGTCCTGGCTTTAAATGTTGACAAAGAAGAATGTCTCTCCGATTACAATAATACCACTGATTAATTATAGCTAATTGTTCCTGCCTGAGTAGACCAGATGAGGATCCTCCTAGCTGGAGAGAGGAGCAGTATTTGTGGGAAAGGAAGAGAGTTGGGATCCCTGGGAAGGGACCCCAAGATGTGTCCCAGTCCTTTGGGTTTAATTCTAAGATAAGTACGAATAGAACTCCTCAAAAAATTTGGGGACCTTAAAATTGAGAGGAATTGAGTTTTGATCCACATCCTGTTGCCTTGGAGAGGGTCGAATGTTATGGATTTCCAGGCAACCCTGAAATATGACACTATGAGCTGGTGGAACTGGATGTGCTATGTTGGTCATGATGAGGAGATGATACAGTAGAGTTTGTGACAAGACGTGAGGGGATGTATCTCAGTGTTTGTAGGTGCCAAATAAATGACCAGACCACTCTCCCACATTCCATGATGATGGGCAAGCATTCTAGGACTGAGATCCTAAGGAGAAGAAAAGAAGAGACGGATAAAATGACAGATTATTGTTTTTAAACCTAAAATGACTGAGAAAACCCTGAAGTGATTGAATTTACCTGGAGTTAGTATATATAGTTTTCTGCGATCAGGGGTAATGGGTCCTTGAGATAAAAATCAATTTAATTAAATAAAAATAACCATACCTGATTACTTCAGTAAGTGCCTATTATAACTGATAAATGTCAAACTGGGCATATCAATTTATCAATATAATCCAATTGATTTATATATACAGTCCAATTGATAAATTGATATGTACATATATGCGTACATAAAACATAGTCCCCTGGGGATTATAGTGGGACTGGAGTGATATAATAATAATAGCCTTCACTGTGTAAATAGTTAGCAACCACGAGATTTTTGATAAATAAGGATAATCATGGCTCACTTCAAAGTTAGAGAGCCTGAGAAAGAGGAATTGACTCAAATGAAGCAAGGAACATCTGACACCTAGCTTAATGCTTTTTTAACAACTTATTCATTACTTGTGTCTTTACTTCCAAAACCAATACGAGTCATTTGACAATAAAAACACAGATTTAAAAAAACTATCTAATTTCAATACAATAAATTTAAAAATCAGGAAATTATATGAAAACAAAGGGAGGAATTGTTGTACACTTTCCATTTCCCCCACTACACACTCACAGTTGTGTGTACACACACATATACACGTGTACAACCAAATCCCGACAAAAGGAAATGAAAATATTTTATACACACATTACTTCTGAAGTTTCCCCAAAATGATGAATATCAGAGCTTTCATTTCATAAAAAGCGTAAGCACAGGGGCCGGCCCGGGGGGGTAGCGGTTAAGTTTGCACACTCCGGTTTGGTGGCACAGGGTTCATGGTTCGGATGCTGGCCGTGGACCTACACGCTGCTCGTCAAGCCATGCAGTGGTGGCATCCCATGGAGAAGAACTAGAAGGACTTGGAACTAGGTTATACAACTATGTACTGGCGCTTTGGGGAGGGAAAATAAAAGAGGAAGATTGGCAACAGATGTTAGCTCAGGGCCAATCTTCCTTAGCAAAACAAAAACAAAAAAAACACAAGGTAAGCATGCCTGTTATCAGGGTATAAAGTTTGCTTCTGAGCCCTAAACCTAGAAAGAATTTGTTCTTTGGTCCTTTAAATATCATGGCCATTGAGCAGCGGAATAGTGCTTTTACCCTCTAAGAGGCAGAAATATTCACGGTGTGATTGCTATTTTACAGTGGTCCTTAATCAGATGGCATAATCATAAATTGTAAATCTTTAGGGAAATTCTGTGTAATCAGAGACAGAGTGATATGATGGTTTGTAACTTCTACAATTGTTAGAGATAACTGGAGACTGGAGAAGGGTGAATGACTAGCGTATCTCTTACAGTCTTGCTCTCTGCTGATGAGGAGAATGGATGTTTAGGAATTTCCCAGAAGTGCAGGATCTCAGCCTCATTCCGCACATATTGAAACAGTCTTCATTTTGTTCTATTTAGATATCAATTCACATACAATAAACGACACAGGTTTAAAATGTAAAATGTGATATATAGCGACATATCTGTACACCCATGAAACCATCACCACAATCAAGAGAGTAAACATATATATCACTCCAAAATGTTTCCCTGGGCTTTTTGCACTGTCTCCCTCCTTTACATCAATAGTTCATTCATGTTTTTCTTTTGCTGAGTAGTATTTCATTGTGTGTATGTACCAAATTTGATTTATCCAATCACTCATTGGTAGACAGTTGGATTGTTTTCAGTTTTTGACTATTGCAGATGAGGCTGCTATGAACTTTTGTGCACAAGTCTTTGTGTAGATGTATGTTTTCATTTCTCTTTCATTTCTTTCCTAGAGTGGAATTGCTTGGCTTTATGTTTTTAAAGTCAGGTTCTTGAGGTGTAATTTACGTATAGAATAAATAACATGCATTTAAAGTTACCCTTTTAATCTGTATAGTTTTCACAAATATAAGCAATAATGTAATCACTACCACACACAAAATATGGAATATTTTAATCAAACTGAAAAAGTTCCCATGTGCCTTTTCCTAGTCAATCTTTTTTGCTCACTCCAAATCCCTGGAAACTACAGATCTGTCCTTTAGTTTTACCCTTTCCAGAATGTCATTTAAATGGGGTCATACGGTATACAGCATTTTGAATCTGGCTTCTTTCGTTTAGCATAATGCATTTGTGATTCATCCGTGTTGGTGTGTGCATCAGTAATTCATTTCTTGTTATTGCTGAGTAGTATTCAATTGTATGGATGTGCCACAATTTGTTCATCGCTTCACCACTTAATGGGTGTTTTAGATGTTTCTAGTTTTTGGCGACTATGAATAAAGTGGCTAAATATTCACCTACAGATGTTTGTGTGGGCATACATTTTCACTTATATTGGATAAATATTTTGGAGTCAGACTGTGAGGATCTTGTGCAAAGTGAATGTTTTGTAAAGTGGTTATGTTATTTCACATTACCACTCTTTGAGTATGAAAGTTGAAGCTGCTCTATATCTTCATCAAAACTGGGTGTCATCCACCTTTTCAATTTGGGTGTTCTAATGTTCACATACTGGTATCTCGTTGTGATTTTCCTTTGCGTTTCACTGATGGTTAATGGTCTTTGGCATCTTTTCTTGTGCTTTTCATTAGTATATCTTTTTTTGATTAATATATCTTCTTATGCGAAGCTTTTGTTCAAATCTGTTGCCCATTTTTTATCGGATTGTTTTTCTTCTGATTATTGAATTGTAAAATTTTTCTTGACATGTTCTGTATATTAGTTCTTCGTTTGATATACATGTCCTGAATATTTTTTCTCAGCCTGTAGGTTGCCTTTATTTATTTGTGTTTAACAGTGTATTTCAATGAACAAAAGGTTTAATTTTGATCAAGTCCAATTTATCAGATGTTTCTCTTATTGGTTTGTGCTTTTCATGTCCTGGATAAGAAATCTCAGCCCATTCAAATTCAAAAGATTTTCTTCTATGCTTTCTTCTAGAAATTTTGTAGTTTGTTTTGCATTTAGGTCTATGATCAATTTCAAATTAACTTTTGTGTATGACGTGATATAGGATTGAAATTTTTGTTTCTATTATATTCATCTGGTTGTCTGATCATCATCTGTTTTAAAGACTTTCCTATCCATAATTGCCTCAGCATCTTTGTAAAAAATTAATTGGCCATATATGTATGAGTCTATTTCTAGATTGTCTACTCTACTTTGTTTATGTATATCTTTTATTTCCCAGATATCAAAATCTTTTGCTTACCATAGTTTTATAATGTCTTAAAATTAGTGGGAGGAATTCCCAATTTGGTTCTTTTTTAAAAAATAGCCCTTTAGCTCTTCTAGGTCATTCACGTTTCCATATAAATTTTGTCATCAACTTGTCAATTTCTACAAAAAAGAAATAAATAAAAAACTCCTAGAATTTTGATTGGGATTTCATTGACTCTACAGATAAGCTTGGGGAGAATTGACATCTTAAGAATGTTGAGCTTTCTGATTTATAAACAAAGTACACCTCCCTATTTCTTTAGAAGTTCTGTAATTCAGCAATGTCTCAATTTTCATTATACAGCTTGTGGACATATTTTATTAGAGTAATTCCTAAGTGTGTGTGTATATATATATATATATATATATATATATATATATATATATACACATTATACACATATTATTTTTGGTGAGGAAGATTGGCCCTAAGCTAACATCTGTGGCAATCCTCCTGTATTTTGCATATGGGTCTCCACCACAGTATGGCTTCAGGAGTGGTGTAGGTCCAAATCCGTGAACTGCAGGCCACTGAAGTGGAGCATGTTGAACTTAACCACTATGCCCTGGGCTGGCCTCCTAAATATTTTATTGTTTGGTGCTATTGTAAATGATTTTTTAGAAGTTTTGTTTTCTAAATATTTGCTGCTGGTATATGTAAACGCAAATACTTTGTTTTTATTAACTTTGTATCCTGCAATCTTAAGTTCACTCATTAATTTATTAATTCTAACAGTTGAAACTAGTATTTTTGGAATTTTCTATATTAACAATCATATCATCTGCAGTAGAGTCTAGTTCACGTCTTCCTTTCTGATCTTCATGCCTTCTTTTTTCTTGTCTATGAGTTCAAGTAGCAAAAGTGGACATCACTGCCGCAATTTCAAATTTATGGAGAAATCATTCAGTTTTTCTTTATTAATTTTGATGTTAGATATAGCTACGCGTTTTTTATAGATGTCCTTTATTGAATTAAGTCCCCACTATTTTTATGTTGCTGAGCTTTTTAAAAAATCAAGAATGGGTACATCTATTAACAGGATCATATTGTTCCCTTTTATTCTGTTAATATGTAATTAATTTACATTGGTTAATTGTTGAATGTTAAACTCACCTTGCGTTACTAGGATAAACCACATTTAGTCATGTTGTATTACATTTTTATATATTGGATTTTATTTGCACCCGTGTTCATGATGGTCTTGGTTTGTCAAAGACAATGTCTTTGTCTTGTTTTGGTGACAGGTTTGTTCTGACTTAATAAAATGCTTTGGTTTTCGTCCTTCTCTATTTTCTGGAAATATTTGCATAAGGTTTCTTTCTTGAATGTGTTGTAGAATTCATAAGTGAAAACATCTGGGCCTGGAATTTTCTTTGTGTGAAGCTTTTCATAATAAATTATATTTCTTTACTAGACACATCCAGTTTTCTTTTAAAAATTATTTTGTTCAGTCATATTGGTTTATAACATTGTGTAATTTCAGGTGTACATTATTATATTTCAGTTTCTGTATAGACTGAATGGTCTTCACCACCAATAGTCTAGTTTTTATCCATCACCATACACATGTGACCCTTTACCCCTTTTGCCCTCCCTCCATTCTCTTCCCCTTTGGTAACCACTAATCAGATTTTCTATTCTTAAGTCATTTTCTGAATTTTGAATATTTCAAATAATTTGTGCATTTACCAATACTTTCATTTACTGGAATAAAATTGTTCATAATATTTTGCTTTAGTTTTTATCTCATAGAATCTGTAGTGATAATTGTCTTTTTATTTATGCTACTAATGATTTATATTTTTTCTCTTTATTTCTTGATCAGTCTAGCTATGGGGTTTGTCAATTTTGTTGATCTTTTTTAAAGTATCAGATTTTGGGTTTATTCATTTTCTCCATTGTTTGGCAATTTTCTATTTTGCTAATGGTACTCTTTATTATTTCTTTCTTCCTATTTGTTTTGGGTTTACTTTCCTCTTTTTTAACTAGTTTCTTAATGTAGAACATTCTTCTACTTGATTTAGATATTTCTTCTTTTCCAATGTAAGCATTTAAGGTTCTAAGTACCCACTCTAAGCTCTGCTTTAGCTGTATTCGAAAAAGTTTTATGTGTGTTATTTCTGTTATCATTCAATTCAAAATGTTTTCTATGTTTTTGTGATTTCTTGCTTGACTCATCAATTATTTAGATATATATTCTTTAATTTAGAAATATTTGGGTTTTCCTAGATTTTTTGGATTGCTTATTTAATTCCGTTATCATCATAGAATACACTCTCTAATGTGTTGATCATTTTAAATTTATGGATATTTATTTTATGGCTAGCATGTGGTCCCTCTTGGGGAATGTACGACGTGAGTATGAAAGAATGTGCATTCTGCATGTGTTAGGTATAATGTATAACAGCAATGATGTTAAGTGGTGGATAATGTTGTTAAATCTTCTATTCATTTACTATTTGTGTGATTTTTCTATCTATATTATTTTTAAAGATGGGCACCTGAGCTAACATCTGTTGCCAATCTTCTTTTTTTTTTCCTTCTTCTTCTCCCCAAAGCCCCTGAGTACGTAGTTGTATACATTAGTTGTAGGTCCTTCTGGTTGTGCTATGTGGGACGCTGCCTCAGCATGGCTTGAGGAGCGGTGCCATGTCTGCGCCCAGGATCCGAACTAGCAAAACACCAGGCCACCAAAGCAGAGCACGTGAACTTAACCACTCGGCCACAGGACCAGCCCTTCTATCACTTGTTGGGAGAAAGATGTTGAAATCTCCTACTATGATTCTGGTAATATTTTATATTTCTTCCTTTAATTCTGTCAATTTTTGCTTCAACTATTTTGAGAATAATTTTATTATTATATACATACAACAATAACTGTTATCTCTTCCTAATGAATTTTCCCTTTTATCATTATGAAAGGTTTCTCTTGTCTCTGGTAACACTCTTTGTCATGAAGCCCTTGTACTATTTTATCTGATAATAATATAGTCACTCTAGACTTCTGATACTTACTGTTTGCATGGTATATGTTTTTCTACGCATTTGCTTTCAACCTCCCGGTGTCTCTGTATTTAAAGTGCATCACTTATAGGCAGAATATGATCATTTCTTGCTTTGACATCACACAATCTCTGCCTTTTAATTAGAACATTTTAAAACTGTCATTTAATTAATTATTTATGTATTTGGATTTAAAACTTAACATTTTATTATTTTTTATGTTTGTCATCTCTCGTTATTTTCCCTTTTTTCATTCTTTCCTCTCAAATATCAGATGATTTAAGTAATTTAGCATTCAGTTTTATTTTATCTATTTTGTGGATAGATTTCTTTATATTTTTAACTAGTTGCTCTAGGAATTACCATATATATTACTAATCTTTCACAGTTATTAGAGTTTAATATCATACTAATTCACATAAAATATAAAAAATTCCCAGTAATATTACCTTTTACCCTCTTTCTTGCTGTCTTTTCTGCCATAGCTGTCATATGTATTACATATATGAAAACCTCATGAGACAGTTATTATTTTTAAAGAATTTTAATGAATTTAAGATAAAACACAATACAATATTTTACATTTACTCAGACATTTATCATTCCCAATAATCTTCATTCATTCTTGAAGTTCCATATTTTTCTCAGGTTTTGCTTTTCTTTAACCAGAAAATTTCCTTTAGCATTTCATATAATACAGGTCTGCTAACATCTTGTTTTAGTTTTCCTCTGTAAGATTTTTAAGAATTTTCATTCCTGCAGAATGCTTTCACTCAATATAGAATTCTGGATTGACAGTTTTTCTTTTTTCTTTCTTTTAGCACATTAAGAATATTGTTGTACTCTCTTTTGACTTCTACTGTTTCTGATGAGAAGTCCTTAGTCATTTGGATGGATTCCTGTATGCAAAGTATTGTTTTCCTTTATCTTTTTTCTAAATTTTCTGTGTATCTTATTTTAGCAGTTCGCTTATGATATGTCTAGGTGTGATATTCTTTGAATTTATTGTGTTTGGGATTTACTGGTCATGATTCTGTAAATTTGTCTTTCACTAAATTGGAGAATTTTTCAGCTGTTATTTCTACAAACATTTTTAATGTCGCATTCTCTGTTTCTAATAATTCTATGAATCAAAAGACATATACAATAGCCATGTTGTCCTAGACTATCCTCAGGGATAGCCCAGAGGTCCTCAGGTACCTGACGCTATGTGTTTTTTGTTTTGTTTTTTTTTTAATCTCTTTTAAATCTGTTCCTCAGATTGAATAATTTCTATTAATCTGTCTTCAAGTGCTCTGGCCCTTTCCTCTGTCATCCTTGTTATTCTGTTATTAAACTCATCCAGTGAAATTTCGGTTTCAGATATTGCATTCTTGTATTCTAAAATTTCCACTTGGTTCCTTTTTACACCTTTTCTTTCACTGCTATTGTTTTCTATTTGTGTTCATTTTGACTATTCTTTTTTTTTTTTACCTCATTGAACATAGTTGTAATAGTTACCTTACAATCTTTGTATAATAATTCTAATATCTTTGACATTTTGGAATTTACTTCTGTTGCTTTTCTTCATTTGCAAAAGAATTGCATTTTCCTGTTAAAATAATGTGTTATTTTAATTTTATGCTGGACAATGTAAATGTTATGTTGCATAGGCTCTCTGAATGGTTGATGCATTTGGTTTTGGTGTCAGTTAATCTGATTAGATTCAAATTAAGCTCTGCCTCATCTGTGGGTTCTGGTTCAAATGCCAGTGCAGTTCTTCAAGCCTTCCTTGTGCTGCTTTGAATAAGTCTTGCACATGTATCGTTTAGGGATTAGTCTGAGAAATGTGCATATTTATACATATGATTAAGAGTTCCACTCTCACTTTCCAGAGGTTGGGCATGGTTACCCAGGCTCCTCATTTGGTTCCTCCAGCCGGAAAAATAATAAGATTTTCAGCAGAGTTCTAATTGATTATACTATGCTACTCTGGTATTGTGGCCCATTCTCAGGAAAAAGCTGAAAAAAAAATTTGAAAAGGAAAACTCACAGTCCTGTCTGATGCCCCTTGAAGTTTTGACTCCTCTACATAATCTACTCTTTTTCTCTTCATAATCCTTTAATAGTAGTTTTTATTATATTTTTTATATTTATACAGTTTATAGTTGTTATCAGTGGGAGTTTCTGGAGAGATTAAACTGTCATATCAAAACTAGAGTCTGTGTTTTAACAAGGTCTCTGGTGAGTCCATACATACATTACAGTTTGAGAAGCACTTCGATTATACCAAAAATTCTTAACTTTGGTTTCATGTAAAAATCACTTGAGGAGATTTTTCAAAATCTTAATTCTCTGGATGCACCCCAGGTCAATTAAATCAAAATTTTGAGGTGAAGAGTCTAATTATTGGCATATTTTAAATATTCCCATGTGATTCCAATTATATTCAAGTTTGAGAGGCACTGCCAAATGATCTTTACATATCAATTACCTCAGGAGTTTTATATGAAGGGAAGCAAAATTTTCCTCTCCAAAATATGTTTACCATTCTAGGTTCTTGGCTAAGACACCCCTGTAATAAAAGACAAATTAACAAGATGAAAATGAACAGAAATTTAATAACATGTATACCTTTTGTATACATGGGAGAGACCCAGGAAAACTGAGTAATTCCCCAAAATGGGCCACGTCACCACCTTAAATAACGTCTTCAGCTAAAGACAAATGATGTTGGGGGTGGAGGGAGGCCTGTTAAAGGGAGGTGACCAGAAAAAGCACAGAAAACAATGGTAAGGTTTTATGCAGATTTAAGGTGGTGACTTCTCCATTGGTAAGAGTTTCTGGAGATTTAGAGCCATCTTCTCTTCCTGGTACAGAGAGGATGATACCCTTATGAATGGAGATTTTCTTTATAAGTGTAAATTCCCTTACAAAAAGGTAATGTCTACTCAGCTTTCAGATCTTTTCCAGT
Source organism: Equus quagga (assembly GCF_021613505.1). Classification (NCBI taxonomy): domain Eukaryota; kingdom Metazoa; phylum Chordata; class Mammalia; order Perissodactyla; family Equidae; genus Equus; species Equus quagga. The sequence continues at coordinate 6,805,339 of NC_060276.1, forward strand.
ATCTGCTGTTTCTTAAAAATAACCAGTTCAAAATAATGCTTATGCCAAAGAGGCATATTTTGGCGTGGCATATTCTGCTCCGCTTTGGTAGTAAGGCTGATTATAGAGCTGGCAAATTGTGTTGTGTTTTTCATGCCATAAAGTTTATATATGCCTTTTGTAGTAATAAGCCTATTATTGTCTAGTGCTGCCTAAGACTGACTGGGGTAAGTCTGCCTAACTCTACAGTAGAGTATTAGGAAGTCCATTGTTGTCAAACATCTAAGCCACATTCTTTAACAAGGGGCCTCTTTGTTGTTCTTCTATTGACTCCTTGGTCTCTTTCAGTTATCGGTTCAGTTGTTGCACGTGGAAAGAAGGAGTGCTATACACTAGCACTCTAAAACACCAATTATTGCTATTTATCCAGGATCACCTATACGCCAGATGTTGTGCTAAATGATTAACGTATAGTTTTATTCAGTTGTCATAACAATTCTACAGAGCAGTACCAATAATCACTTTAATTTTACATGCGAAGAAATTGTGTTTATATGAGTTAGGCCATTTGTCCAAGTTCACACATCCATATAAGTGATGAACCTGGGGCTAAAACCTAAATCTATTTGGCTCTATTATTTTATGCAAAACAGGAGTAGAGTTGAATGGCACAGTCAACCACAGGCAAAGATTCAGAAAAATAGGCAGAGAATAGAATATGGAGTAAATATTTCAATTTTGTTGGTACACAGGATCTGAAACAGTAGTGATGCTGAGCAAGGGCTCAATCTGCTCCCTGCAAGACAAAAACTAATCTGTCAAGAGGTGAGGTGGTGGATAAAGGAAACTATTAAGTGACTAGCTAGCTGATCAGAAGATGGTAGACTATTATCCTAGAAGAAACATCTTAAAAGGGAACTGATTTGGAAATGACTTATATAAGGCCAACAGGGTTGGGAATGCTGCTCAGAAGTGTCAGGTGTTGGATGACTGCAGACTGTTGGGCACCTCTCCATGGACAAAAGTTTCAGATCTGCTGAATCTGACATTCCTAAGGAAACTAAGAAAACATTAGTTATTTTCTTATCAGGGAGAGAAGGAACAGTTTGGGCAGAGGACTTACATTTTCTGCAAATAAGTTGTTCTTTCTATTGGTTACCGATTAGCTTACCTACGTGCAGCTCTAAGTGTTCCTCCAAAGCACACTGTGAGAATAAGATGGGGATGGGTTAGACATGAAGTCTCTCATGCTAACTCGGTCTCAGTAGGCTGTGGACATATGGTTGAGATCTCAGTGTTACGTACATATAGGTGAACATAAAAGGCTAAAAATACAAAATCAAAAGAAAAAATAAAACAAAATTGATTAGTGCTGTACAATAGAAAGTTTTGAGTTAGAGTGACTGCTATTTGGTGGGGAATGTGTGGTGGATGGGTTACTGATCTCATGACATAGGGAATAATCATAGTGTAAGTTATTTCGGAATAGGGGCTGCCTCTTGCATTTAGCTTTCAAATTGGAAGATGTTATCTTCCCTGATAAAGGAAAGGAATGTCTATGAAACTTCTCTCACTGCAGCAATAGAAGGTGATTTATAGTAAGGCATATCTAGATAGTTAGAGGTAGCTTCATGGAATATTTGCAGAACTGGAAGAAAATTTATTTGTACTTTGGGCTGATAGTGAGGAATTTCTCATTTTGAAATCAATTTTCCTCTGGGATTTAAACTAGATAAGTTTCATGTGATAGGAGGATGAAAAATGCTTTTTTTGGATTAATCAATGACAGTGAAATATAAAAAGAAAATGATTTAAAAATATGATGGAATGAAGAGGAATTAATCCAGGACTAGTATGGGAATATTTCTATACCCATTTTGGCTAGGGATGTTGCCCACATTTAGGAATGGAGAGCTTAGTGTTGAAGAGTAGAAATCACACCTTTCCTTGATCCTGATCACCCTTATTCTCTTGACTGGGAGTGGATTCCATTCCTTTTAGCTAATCTTTGTTGTTGTCTTTATGATCATCCCAAAGGAAAACAAACAACAACAACAATAAACTTCAAATACTGCTCTAGGAGAAAAACCTGAATCAGGTGGTTTTGGTAACCAATTAGAAATACTATCTTGCTACCAAAAAGGACAGACCAAGTGAGCTGAACCACTCCAGGCTGGTAACACAACAGGACTTCTTCATGGCAACTTAGTGCAAAATGTCTTGTAAAGATCTTTAGCTTTCTGAAAGATAATCTAAATCATCATTATATTTTTGGAATAAAACTTAAGTATTTTTAAAGCATTATCTCATTTTATAAAGAAGATGGCTTATTCTTAAAGGTTTTAATCTGGTAAATAGCATAAACAATAATATAATTTATACAGAACATTTTCAATCTGTATATGGCTATTCTTGGTTTTAATAAAGCTTCAGGTTATATACATTCTAAAAATGGGCCAAGAAGAGACACTGTGCTCTTTTTAGAGGAACGTAAACATATTTAGTTCTTTTTTTCTATTACTTCAGTCACCTAATATAATAAGTACAAAATATATCCAAATTACAACACAATGGGATTAAGTCCAGAATGTTGCTATGGTGCAGGATTTAATGTATCAACCCTATTAGCTTTCAATTTTCAAAAACATAATCCATATTACCTGAAAGGAAAGTAGTAATTGGTGAAACATATTATGAGGATGTTGCATTTTTATGAATATATTATATTTATAAGATTTTATATTTTAAGTTCAACACTGAAAAAAATCTTAATGATTTCATTTGTCAAAAAAAAGATATATTTACTAAAATAATAACCATAAATGTTTGGATTAACATATGGAAATGCTGCTGAGAGGTTGAGATTTTACAATATTTCAAAAGTTTCTATTGACTTTATCAACACAAAGGCCCTCAGTTAATTTACTAAGAGGCATTTCAGCAGTGGTTGGGCAGAAACCAGACTTAGTGGGTTGAGGAATGAATGGGAAGTGAAGGAGAAGAGACAGTCATTGTAAATAGATCTTGAAAAGTTGCCAATAAAGGAGAAGAGAGAGATAAGCTACTAGCTACAGAAATTAAGGTGATGGTGGAAGTTTTCCTTCTTTTGTTATTTTATTCTTTCTTTTTAATAGAGACTGGAATACATTTTGCTTTATATGGGAAGATAAGGTTCTATCACAATGTGTTTATCTGTTTATCACTTGATAAACATTTGTTTTTCTGCCCAGTTTCTGGTGATTATTAATAACTGTTATAAATATTTGCATACATGACTTTGTATAGGAATAGAGCAAGTAAAAATACCAAAGTTTACTCTTCATATCGATATTCTGCTCTGTTTTTTGAAAAGAATTCTCCTCAGATTGTTGCGAGCCTTTGGTTAATGTCCAGAGTTATTTAAAAGTGACTTTGTCAGTTTTTTGCCAGTCTTCTTACTGCTTTTATGGAGTATTTGCCTTGCAGAGTTTCAGCCATTTTTCTTGAATAAGTGCTCCCTGGATTGCGGCAAGCCTTTCCTTAGTTTCCAGAGTTCTGAAATTGTTGATTCTGGAATTTTTCGCCAGTTTTCTCATTGATCTTATAAAGCAGAGATTTTTTGTAGGTTCTTATTCTACTATTTTTGTTGACAACTTAGCCTTTATTTCTTTAAATATTTTTTCTGCCCCTTACTTTTCTCCATCTACAATCACCCATATGTAAGACTATGTATTTTCCTATACATCTCTGAGGCACTGTTTATATTTTTACAGTATATTTTCTGTCTGGTTTAGAGTCAATAGTTTCTATTGTCATGTCTTCAGGTTCAGTTACTTCTTTTCCCTGCAGTGTCTTATCTGTTGTTAAATTCATGCAGTAAAATTTTCATTTTAATACTATATTTTGAGGCTCTAGAAATTAAATTTTATTCATTTTAATATCTTCTATTTCTTTACCTATTATGATTATGCCTTCCTTTAAGTACTTGTACATTGTTGTAATAGTTCTTTTAATCTATTTTTCTGCTATTTTCATCATCTCTCTCAAATCTGGGTCTGTTTCTATTGAGTAATTTCCCCCCCAGTCATGAGTATATCTTTCTGCTTCTTAGCATGTCTAAGAAGTTTTGATTGGATACTAAACATTATCTTTTTACATTGTTAAATGTCTGGATTTTGATGTCTTCCTAAGAGAGTGCTGATGGTTATTCTTTTATTTTTTTGGCAATGATTTAGGTTATTTGTAGACCTGCTTGATCCTTCAGATGTTGGTGTTAAGGCTTTCTTCCATCATATTTATAGTAAACTTTACTCTAAGGCTATTATAATCCTACTCCTAAAGCATAATCCTGGAGTCTACTTAATGCTCTGGGCATTCAACATAGTCTCTCTATTCTGGTTGATTAGAATTCAAAAGTCTCCATGTCCTATGTAAACTCTAGGAATTGTTAAACTGATCAATCTCTAGGATATATTATTTGCCCCCTTGGAGTTTTATGCTACACGTGCATAACTTAATATTCAGCTGAAAATTCAAGGGATCTCTATGCAGAACTGTGCAGTTTTTGTTCTGCATATCTCCTGCCTCTCTAGTTATCTACTTTGTTATTTCTAGATGCTCATCCTCTCCAAACTCTGATCTTCGCTTCCTTAAATCAGCAAGACCACTATTCTAGTTTTGTTTCTCCATCCCTGTGGTCCAGATGTCTCCAGGCATACAGCTGTAGTGGTCTTAGTGCTCAATTCATTTATTTTCCTTATTTTGGGGGTCACAGTCCTAAACTGTTGTCCACTGACTAGAAACATTTGTGTCATATATTTTGCCCAGTTTTCTGGTTTCTCAGCAGGAAATGAAGTCTAGTATCAGTTAATCTGTCACAGCAAGTAGGGAATAGAACCCTCTTTGTAATTGACTTGTTATTTTTTCCCAAATGCCCACATGTAACTTTCTTTATCCTTGAAATTCAGTTACTTCTTCCAGATAGCTCCCATGCTGACTGTTCTGTACCATTTTTTCCTGAGATACAGTATATCCATTTAGCTGCATATTTAGGCCTTTCTCAGCCTTCATGTGTCTTGCTTCATTCTTCAGGAACACAAGTTCTGTGTGAGTTGGAAATCTTTTGTCTGGTTTTCAGGTATTGTTTTTAATATTTTTAAATTTCTTTTGCCTTTTGCTTTTATTTAGTATAATTTATTCATGCTTTTCCTTAAGCCCCACTATATTTTAAATAATGTTGATGTATAATTATGTTGTTTTTAATATGATCTTATGTCTATACTCTTTAGATGTTTCTTTTCCACTTATTTTCTGAGTTCAACTATATTTTCATCTTCATCATCTTATAAGTTTTGAACTTCTGTATTCTTATTGGAGTTCTTTGTTTTGTTATTCCAACTCATGTTATTTGTAGTTTTTTTGATACTGTGAAGAAATAATTGCGTGAACCTGTCTTCTGATTCCTTGGATAATTTTTCCTGTGACAAGTGTTATTCACTGGCCTTTTGCTTGTGTTTAATTCCTTCTTTTACTTTTATTTATTTTTTAAAGATTGGCACCTAGGCTAACAACTGTTGCCAATCTTTTTTTTTTTTCTGCTTTATCTCCCCAAACCCTGCCCTGTACACAGTTGTATATCTTAGTTGCACGTCCTTCTAGCTGTGGGATGTGGGACGCCGCCTCAACGTGGCCTGACGAGCGGTGCCATGTCCACGCCCAGGATCCGAACCCTGGGCCACCACAGCAGAGCGTGCAAACTTAACCACTCGGCCATGGAGCCGGCCCCTAATTCCTTCTTTTAATTAAGAATAACTTTTTTTCTATTTCTCTGGACAATTTAATGTTTATTTCTTTGCAATTACTACTCATCTTTTAATAAGATCAGTCATATTTTAGGGGTGGGGGCAGAGATAATGATGTGATGATGCCAATATCTTTGGTATGGATTTATTTCCTCGGCCAACTTCTCACCACAAATGTTTGTTTCCTCCCCCTAGTCGCATGTCTCCTCTAAGCTACTAGCATTCAAGTGATTGGTCCCTTATGGCAAATCCCTTAAGCCGTGGGCTCTGTGTGCTGTAGAGATTGCTGTTTCCCTTCTACCATTTATTCCATTTCACCTCTGGCAGTCCCAACTGGATATAAGGTTAGATCATAGATAAACATGTTATATCATGTTGGTTCTTCTTCAAGTCCATATCCCATGCCATTCTGCAGTTCTGGAGTGCCAATCTGTGTTTCTTCAGAGGTATTCTTTGTTTCTTTAGTTGTCTGCCCATCCTTCTAAATCTAATTGCTTTAAAGTACTGTTGAATAGAACACTGAGGATAGCAGTAGTTATTTTGGTGGAACTCTGAATCCTTCTCAAAGTGTAAAGAGGTATGTATTTTATGTCTAATCTTCTCCCTTGCTTTACTTCATATTTCCTAGTGTTGTGTAAACTTGTTTCAAAATTTTTGGACTGAAATCGTGGTCACACACACACACACCCTCTCTCTCCTTTGTTCTTTCAATGCTATTCGTGGGTTTTGAGAGAGAGGAGTAGAATAGTAAAATAATATTGCTCTTCCATTTTTAACTGGAGGTTCTGTATTAGTTTTAGAAAAATTTCTAGCAGAATGAATACCTTATTATTTAGAGAGTATAAATTGTTGCTTATCTTGCAGAAGGAATAGAATAAACTTTTGTACTATTCTACCAGTAAAATAAAAATGAAAACTTATTCATATAGATGATTTTCAAGAGCTTGGTTTCCACACCAATAACTAAAGAATTTGATAGCAAAATTTTCTTTCCCCCAGGGCCTTGTTTGGCTGAAGGAAATTAATTAGATGTTCCATAATCCCTTGCTGCTCCTGTGATCCTTGGACCAGCAGCATTGACTTCACTGGACAGAGCGTAAAAAGTATGTAATCTCAGACCTACTGGATCGGTATTTGCATTTTTTTCTTCTTGTTTTTTGGTGAGGAAGATTGGCCCTGAGCTAACATCTATGCCAATCATCCTCTATTTTGTATGTGGGATGCCGCCACAGAATGGCTTAATGAGCTATGTGTAGGTCCATGCCCAGGATCCTACCCCACAAACCTTGGGCTGCTGAAGAAGAGCAGATGAACTTAACTACTATGCCACTGGGATGGCCACAGGATTTGCATTTTAACAAAATACTTAGGTGATTCCCATTCACACTGAAGTTTGAGAAGCACTGATATTACCAAAAGTGTTCCCAGATCTAAAAAAAAGTTTTGCGCATGATCTCAGGCCCAGTGAGGATCTGTGCCTCATCATTTCTTCTTTCTATAGCCATAATATAAGTAAGTGTGACCAAGAACCAATAGTATGATGCTGACTTCCTGAAAAAAATGTCCTGATTCCTATAGTTTACCAATTTTCTTGGTGTGAACACTCCCACCATGGCTGATTTCAAGCTAACAACATGATGTCGCTGAACGTGGAATTGGGAAGAGATGTGAACAATCTGTTCCTGTATGCCTGTGCAAGCTACTCCAGCACACCACTGGTAAGAATCTATTTATTGCTGTTGCTATTGTATAAACACAAGCTCTCTTCCCAAGTTCTTTGATATTTGGGGTTTTTTTGGTATGTGCTTCTTTTGCTAATGAGTACCTTGGAAAAATGAAGTATTAAGATAAAATTGAAATTAAAAACTCATCTCTTCTTATACTTTTAACATATACTAGTTATTATAAGTTAATATTTTGTTTATGAACCAAAGTCTTCATATGTCTAGATTTTTGTATTAGTACATAATAATAATATATTGGTCTTCAAAATAAACAATGTTTTTCCTTTTTATCCAATGCACTTTAACCTTTTATTACTTCATATAGCCAATTGAATACTCTTGTGGGACAGTGTGGGCATTTTACAAATAAAATGGCCGACATGGACAAGGTCACAAAACAAATACAGAGACAAAACAAATGAGAAAACATAACTCTGGTTTTTCTGCATCCCAGTCATGATAGTAGTTTGTGTCAAAGACATTGATGCAGAGAACGATAGAAGGAGTTTCTCAGAAACTGTAGTTGACCCTCATATGGCTCTAAAATTCCTGGGCATTTTGAAAGAGATCAAATGGCAAGTAATGTTATGTATTATTGCACCTCCCTGAGAGAGATTTAGATGACCAAACTTTTCACTGACTTCTCTGCCTTCCCTATTAGACTAATTTGATCCATGAAGATAAGGTTGCTATTTTTCCCTTTTACAGTCATCAGCAATTTGATCTATTATGCACACAATAAAAGAGACATTCAGAGAGGTTAAATAATTTGATCAAGCATATACAGATATTTTGTAAATTGCAGAGCCAGGTTAAAGTCTAATGCCATCTGAATCCCAAACCCCTGTTTGTCTTTACTGCATTACGGTTTATGTGGTCATTATCCTTTGTTCTTGTACTATATTGAGTGTGGATTTTTTACTCTAAGAATTTTATAGTATAACTATCCATACTCAGTCTTGGGGAAGTTGGTCAAAAAGTGTGTGCAATTAGTGTTCAGAGATGTATCAATAAAATTGTTTCAGTCTTTTTATTTGTAAAAAAGGTCTCAGCTTCCTACAATTGCAAAAAGATTTTACATCGAGGATAGACAAATTCGTAGAAACAGAAAGTAGATTAGAGGTTACCAGGTGCTGGGTGGAGGGAGAAATGGGTAATTATTGCTTAATAATTATAAAATTTCTGTTTGGGGTGATGAAAAGTTTTGAAAACAAATAGTAGTGAGGGTTGTATAACATTGTGAATGTAATTAACGCTACTGAATTCTACCCTTAAGATTGTTAAAATGTCAAATATAATGTTATGTATATTTACCACAGTTTTTTTTAAGACTACTAAAAGCAGACCCAAGGCCTCAAAAAAACCCCCCCCCCCAACTTTACATGGTCATCGTGGCACCGCCTTTTTAGAGAATAATCTCTGGAAATTCTCCAAATTATTTTTTCAAGGCCTAGAGATCGTAAGGAAATGTTTTTCGCAAACACTGCTAATCCTGATAAGAATTTCTATATTTGAATGGACTTTTTATGATTAAAGAGCAATTATATTCATTTACAATGAGAATGCTAACCAAATAGGGAGGCTTTGGAGTAATATCAATCAATGTGTTTGTTTTCCACCAAAGCCAAATTACTGGAATTTGGGGATTGGTAAGATGATCCTAATGAGAAGGGTACTAATTATTAGGCATGGCCTTCAACTCGCAGTTCCTTGTAGTTCTTCCCTGAGACCTTATACTAGACTTACATAGACATTTTTACAATCCTCCATAGATGGGCCATATTTTCTATTATGTATAGAATTTATTAGTTGGATTCCTAAATTTCAAATTTAAACAGTATTGTCTCAAAGAAGAGTTTCATGATTCCCACAATCCAGGTTTGGCACTCTCCATTCTTTTATGCCCCCAAAGTTCCCTATAGCTCTTCATTACAGTACCTGGCTGATTATGCATTATTATTGGTAATTATCTGTTTAATATGTGTATTCCCTGAAGGACTATGTATTCCGTAAGGATAAGCATGGAACTTTGTTCACTGTTGTATTTCTTTAGTTTTCCTTTTTACTGATCATTATTCTCTTCATCCAGAGAGACATCTTGTTTTTTTTCTCTCAGGACTGCTTCATACCTAACCTTCTGCTTTGACCTTCTCATTCATGTTTCAGCTCAACATGACCCACAGAAAGTTCTTTCCTGACCATTCCCATTAGATCCTCATCCAGTTCACTACTACTGTGCCCTCTATTACCTTCACTTAACTTATTGTGACTTATATTTCTATATTAATCTATTCGTGTACTTTTATTGTCTGTCTTGCTCTCATGTCATTGTAAGCTCGATGACAGGAGAAACCATATATGTTTTATTAGCATTTATAACACCTGGCCTGGGACTAAGCACACAGTCGCCACTCAATAAACATGTATTGTCTGCCTAACTGACTATCTACTTAGAATTCTTTTTAGAAAAACATGTGGACATAAATATAAATAAAAGTGAATAACATCATATAGAAAATCTTCATGGATAATGCTTGTATATATATTTTTCTTTTTCTGACATGGCTGAATGACGTTCTGTAGACGTAGGCTAATAATAGTTCATATTTCAGTTTAAAGTGAACTACAGTACATGGTCTAAATAAACGTTCTTTAATGAGATAATTTACTATGTACATCTTCTTAACATGATACTTTAAAGGGTTGAAATATAGATCTCAACATCCTTCTGCATTCTCTAAAGGCTGAGAACTCCCTGAAGTTATTGGAGCAATAAATGGATACTCCTCTACTAGTCAATGAATATTCTGGAGAGATGCCCAGACATTAATTAATATTTTTGATTCTTATTACTTTGCATCTTCAAAGTCAATACGTATTACTTGAAATATTGATTTTTTATTATGTATCTCTTGCAAAAAGTTTAATTCTGACCTTGAGATTTTCTTGCTTAAAGGAGTCATCCAAAGTTCTGAGACTAAAGCATATTTTACTTAGGGTTTTCACTGTAAATGGCAATACAGTACACCAACTAAATGGAATCTTCTGTCTCCGTGGAGTAGAAATTAGGTTTCAGGAAGCCGTGACACCGCAGTAGTGGACCGAGCTCAGAGCTTGTTTTTCTAAGTCTTTGTCTTATGAATTTGGTCAGATAAAATGTTTGGTCTGAGTATATTGAAAATAAAAAGTAAATAAATGCTTTTAGAGATTACTTTCTCTTTATCAATTCCCTGGACTCTCTAAGAAAGATATACTATCTTGGAGTCCTTAAAAGTTTAAAATAATGTGACTGGGATCAGAGCAGTTCTCTCTCAGGTGCTTGCTGACAATGGAAGAGGATAGGATGCATTAAGATTTTAAAATATACCTAGCATAGTGTTTAGACCTTAAAGAGCTCACAGAGCTCAGCCTGTCAAACTGATCAACATCTATATAGAGACAGGCACTTGCCTAAAGTCACACAGTGAGTGAACAGCAGAGCCAGGCCTTGAACTCAGTACCTGGTCCCTACTATAGGTTCTCCCCACTACGTACTCACATATAGAGAAAGTGATAACTACAGCCGTTCCATTTAGAAACGGTAATAAGGAATCTAGGTCTGGGTAAAGCATTTAAGATTAAATATGATGCTTTTAGCAGACAGAATCAATAGGTCAAGTCCAAAGGTCATTTTAATCTTGAATATTTTCCTTTTCGTATCTATTATTTGATGATAAAAATGACCAAAAATTTTGATGAGAAAAAATGCACACTTTATCATATATTGAATGAAAATCATTATGAGTTTCAAAAGCTTTTTAAAAAAATTTCCACATGATAGATAATAGATTACTCGTGTTTCTACAGTCTTTTAGGTATACAAATTGTTTTCATGTTCATTATCTCTATGAATTCTCTTAAAAGACCTGCCTGCAATGTGGATAATGCTTATTTCCTTTTAGAGATGATGAACTTGAAATTCCATAAATTGGGGATTTGTAAAAGCTACATAGCTAGGTGATAAGAGAGGCAGGATTCAAACCTTTTTCTTCAAACTTTAGTGTGCATCACAATCCCCTGCAGGTCTTGTTAAAGCGGTCTGCTGGGTCAGAGTTTCTGATTCAGTAGATCTACATGGAAGCCTAATTGTAGTTCTAACAAGTTCTCAGGTGATACTGATATAGCTAGTCCAAAGACCCAGCCACTGGTGTAGTTAGTCCTAGACCCACTCTGTCTGTGTTCTCATGTGCTCTAATAGAATGGGGATGTTTCAAAAGTAAGTTGTTTGCCTAATCCCTATTCTAGGATTTGTTAGTAAGTCCTTTTTATATTTAGCAAGTCGTTAAAGTAGTATCTTGTATGTTTAATTTGCCAATATCAATGTTTTTAAATAGAAAAAAGAAATCAACATACATGTATCAAGTCCGTTGAAAGAGGTGTATATCATTTTGTTATGTTAAAGTAAGCCTCATCAATGATTTTTAAATACATTTTGTTTTATGGTTAGTTCTATCTTGTCTGCTAATATTCCACTTATAATTCTGTTGATAATTAAGTAAGATTGATACTATTATTTCCTGAATTTGCTCCCAAATATGCTGGACATTAAATAGGATGAAAATCTAAAGTAAATTGCCCCTAAAAACTACAGTGGTTCAGTGGGTGATTAATTACCACCTGGAAACTTTAAACTTTGTCCTAAATTAGAAGCCTTGTGCTTGATAGGTTTATAAAATCATTAGGCATTGGCTTTGAAAAGAAGTTGATAAGTAAAAGTCTTATGTTTATTAGGGACTGCCAGGTAAATTGGTACATATGTATGCTGACCGATAGAAACTAGATTTTTGGTGATGAACACAATGTAGACTATACAGAACCTGAAATGTAATGATGTACCCCTGAAATTTACATATTGTTATAAACCAGTGTGACTTCAATAAAATTTTAAAAAATGAATTTTAAAAGATAACATCTAAGCAGTTTTGTAACTATCAGATATGTGGGGTTTTTTTTAAGATTGGCACCTGAACTAACATCTGTTGCCAATGTTCTTTTTTTGTTTCTTCTTCCCTCCAAAGCCTCCCAGTACATAGTTGTATATTCTAGTTGTAGTTGATTCTGGCTCTGCTATGTGGGATGCCGCCTCAGCATGGCTTGAGGAGCAGTGCTAGGCCTGCAGCCAGGATCCAAACCAGTGAAACCTTGGGCTGCCAAAGCAGAGCGCATGAAATTAACCACTGGGCCACAGGACTGGCCCCTCAGATATGGGTTTTTGTTTTTTGTTTTTTTGATGAGGAAGATTGGCCCTGAGCTAACGTCTGTTGCCAATCTTCCTCATTTTGCCTGAGGAAGATGAGCCCTGAGCTAACATCTGTGTCAATCTTCCTCTATTTTGTATGTTGGTTGCTGCCACAGCATGACTGCTGACGAGTGGTGTAGGTCTACACCTGGGAACTGAACCCAGGCTGCCAAAGTGGAGCATACCAAACTTAACCACTAGGCCACAGGGCCGGCCCCTAGATATGTTTTATTAGATCTTTACTTTTCTTACTTTTTAGTTGAAAGAGGTGTTCATACTTAACAGTCTGGACTGGTCTCAGGTTGCCAGATAAACTATAGGACATGCAGTTAAATTCGAATTTCAGAGAAAGAAAGGATAGGTTTTTTTTTTCATGTAAGTATGTCCCAAATATTGTATGGAACATACTTATGCTAAAAACAGTTACTTGTTGTTCATTTGAAATTCAAATTTAATTGGGAATTCTTTTCTTGTTCCTGCTAAATCTGACTACCCTAGACTGATCACGAAGGTAGAGAGCCACTTACATGTAGTTTTGTTTTGACTACTGCATGAAACTATAGGGAGCATGTAAAAACACTCTCACTTCATCTCAGCAGTTAATAAGGAGTAAAATTCAGAAATTCTGAATAGGGGCCAGCCCCATGGCCGAGTGGTTAAGTTTGCGCATTCTGCTGTGGCGGCCCAGGGTTTCGTTGGTTCGGATCCTGGGTGTGGACATGGCACCACTCATCAGGCCACGCTGAGGCAGCATCCCACATGCCACAACTAGAAGGACCCACAGATAAAATATACAACTATGTACTGGGGGGATCTGGGGAGACAAGAAAGAAAAAAAAGATTGGCAACGGTTGTTAGCTCAGGTGCCATTCTTCCAAAAAAAAAAAAAAAAGAAGAAAGTAATTCTGAGTAGTGCATTGTGTTAACATCACACACACATACCAAATTGTATTTGTATCCACTATATATGTATCATATATATGATACGTATTATATATACTTTTTCTCAGTGATGTCAGGATAGTATATTTAACTATGTATTGAACTCACTGTGTCTTCAATGTGTTAAGATCTTCAAATATAGTTATGCATTAAATAAACACTTTCCAAGCACTCAGGAAGAGTCAGAATTCATTGTGTTCAGCCAAATGTAAGTTTAAATAGATCAACAAATAATTGCCCTCTATCCTCTTCCAGTGAATTAAATGCCAGTAAAAGGGCATGAAAAGGCATTAAAGCTAAAAAGATGATTCTCATCCTTGGTTTCAAATTGGAATTGCCTGGAGAGCTTTAAATTACATGCCTGGGCCCCACCCTCAGATATTCTTATTATTTGGTCTGAGGTCTATCCTGGGCATTGGGGATTTTAAAAAGCACCTTCAAATGCTTCTAATTTGTAAGCCAAGCTTTCCTAAATTAGTGGTTCTCAAGCTTTTTTGCATATTTAATAACTTAGGGGAGCTTTAAGTAATCACCTGGATACCAGACCACCCTCCAGAGCAATTAAATAAAAAAAAGGAAGGGAGGTTAAGACTCAGACTTTAGTGTTTTTAATGCTTCCCAAATTTCTTCCAATATGCAGCCAAGTTGGAGAACCACTACACTAAACAGGATTTGTATGCACTTTACACATCTCTCCACTCAGGTGTGAACTAGACTTTGGGTTAAGACAGAATTATAGAAGGTAATAGGCATATGTGTTCTTTCAGGGAGGGAAGAGCTACCTGCTATGTGATCACCATATTTAAAAAAAAGATAATATGAAAGCCACTGACAAAACGTCAAGCATCAACTTGAGACCTGCCTATGGAACACTCTGCCATAGCTTGAAATCCATATGGCTTATGAGTTCCAGGTTGGTATATATATTTTTCCATACCAGGATAACGAAAAATTCCAAACTGAACAAACAACAACAAAAAGTTTCAGAAGCACAAATGTAAAAACCTGCCGCAATGCTGAGGACTGAAAACTCTGATAGTAGTTGTTTTGTCTTCTGCATGTGTGGCTGATCTTGCCATATGAGCAAATCAGGGTGCTGAATGAGCCATGAAAACTTGTGGAAGCCCTCAAGTGGGTCTTCTGAATCTTTGAGATGCATCAGTTGAAATGGATGGATTTGTTTTACCTTTAGCCATTATGTCAAGTACCATCAGTTCCTTGATTTAGTTAGTTCTCATTTATATATATTGATGCTCATTGATTTCTTAATTCAGTTCTACCTATATGATCAGATAATACCTTCCTTTTTTCTCTTCCTTTTGGTGGTGGCAGTGGCTGGGGTGTCAGGGGTAGGGATGGGAATGTGAGTGGAATGGAAAGAAGCCTAGATAAAGATTTAAGCAAAGGCATTTAGGTCTTGCTCTGCCCAATATTGCATATTTCACTTAATTTTCAGAGCCTTTTGTTTATTGCTCCAATTAGTATAGTGTAGCATCTGGTTTAAGACCTCACAGAGTTGCTATGAACATCAAGTTAGTTTAGTATGTCATCTTCTGTGAGGTAGCTGGCAATGAAAGACTAATGGCCACAGTGGGAGCAAATGGAGAATTCCTGAAATTAGACATGCCCATTGAGGTGGCGTAAGTGCTGTAGGACTTGACCTCGAATAAGTTATATTTTTTCAATGAAGTAAAATAAGTCATTCACTTGCAGGAGTTAGAGGCCAGGGGTCGCAGAAGGGACTGGAGGTTTGAAGAGAATGGAAACATTGGATCATCTTCCCTGATCTCTAGGAATGTAATTTTTGGGAGTAAGGTTACCAAATAAAATACAGGATACTGTTGGTTCACAACCTCGAGAGTTCCCCAGGTAAAATTTGAAACTGGACCCAGGACACAGAGGACAAAGAGAGACCAAAGAGGCAGGCCACTCCAGATTGGTAGGTGGCAGTTGTAATAAACAAGGAACCTCCCATATGAGGATTGTCTTGGGTGGCTGCAAGATGAATAGATCTCCACACCTGCCCGCCAGAATCTTAAGAGTTTATATAGAGGCCTTAGTGGGGTTCAGTCACATATACAGTCCAGATGGTCTCACCAACGCATTACTCTTTCAAGGCTGTGTCCTTGAAGTAGCTCCTAGTGTGGGAACAGTGGGCAGAACATAGATTCCAAGGACAGGGGAGGGAGTGAGGAGCCTGTGGATTGCCTGAGTCCAGCTTTCAGGTCAACGGGCAGTCACGTCCTGTCAATGACTTCCTCTAACAGATACACAGTTAATTTGAATTTGATATAAACAAAATAAAAGTTTTGCATATGTAAGTCCCAAATATTGTATGGGAAATACTTATAATAAAAATCTCTTGTTTATCTGAAATTCAAAGTTCACTGTGCATCGCGTATTTTTATTTGCTAAATCTAGCAGCCCTAACCTTGTGGGTCTGGGGTTAGCAGCTCTGCATCCTCTCTCAGTTATTATTGTGGATGAGAATGGTTAAGGTATCAGTTCCTTGCTACCTGCCTCAAGATATTGTTGATTGACAGGTGATACTTTAATATGGATAACACTTTATAGGTTAGAAAGTGGATTTATATGTCTTGCATGCTCTTTACAAGGAACATAGAAGTTAGGCATTTTCAACCCCAATTTACAGGTTAGAAAACTGGATATCAGAACGATTAGGATACTTGTCCAAGTTTATATGGCTAGTTAGTGGAATATTAGGTAATTAGACACAGTCTTCGATTCCATGTGTAACGTTATTTTAACTCTGCCCAAGCTGTCTTTTGGACTGATTAGATCTCAGTATTTTATATTTTTCCAGAAGGAGATTTTCTTTTGCTTTTCATTATGTAAAACTAGTCCCAGCAGGCATCTCTTGCAATCCAGTCGTTTGGCTTGTATGATTCCATTGGAGATGTAACATTAATAAGATCGCTATGAGTAAAATATATAGCACATTCAACGTGTCATTGTGGTTTCTTTGACCAAATGAATTGAGCAAATGTAGTGTTACAAGAATTTACATTTCTAACCAGTTGGAAACTCAACAAGTTATTTACTTCACAGTTTTAAGTAGTTACTTTCTACAAACAGTGTCACAAATTGACTTGAAATAACATAATTATCATACAATATGTTTTTCTAAAATCTTCTCTAGATTGATATGAATGGTCATTGCTTGGCAAATTGTAACTAAATTTCTCCAGTGCAACATATTTCAGAGAGAACAATACCAGAAAGTGTTTAATGGCAATAACTCACATATAGCGACACTATAAAGGAGTGGTTCTCAGAGTGTGGTCCCTGGACTAGCAGCCCTAGCATCCCCTGGAACTTGTTATTGAGATGCAAATTCCTAGATCTCCACCGATACCTACAGAATCAGAAACTCTGGGGGAGTGGCCCAGCATCTATGTCTAACAAGCCCTTCAGGGGACTCTGATGCATGATAAAGTTTGAGAACCACTGCTAGCCTAGCATCCTGCTGTGCCTCCTGAGGGTGAAGAGTGGATGCTTACTTTGAAAAGCTGTGTTTACACACATTTCTCTTCCAACAATGCTTCTGTGGACAGCATTTGATAATAAGTCTACTCCTTTGTTACAGTTCCTATAATTCTTAACGTATCAGAACTTGCTCAACAAGTGGGAGAGGGAACACTGCCAAAATAAGGTAAAGATACTCATGAAACTGAAGTGAACATAATTAATTGTTAAATGCAACTGTAAGTGTTCATTCTTTTTGAGTGAGTAAACTTAACATTTACTAATACACTAAACTCTTATGTGCCAGATGCTATGCTCAGCATTTTGCATACGTCTCATGATCATTCTGCCTTAGAAATATTATTATAACCATTTAACAGCTGATAAAACTGTGCTCTGAAATATTAAGTACTTGCTCAAAGTTACACTGCTGGTCAGCAGCCTATGTTTGGTTTTTCTTTATAATCTAAGTATAGCTTATCTCTTTTATGAGCAGCCCTGGCATTTCCTATTGCCACCTACCCTGAATTAGTTCTCATCATTCTACAATGCAGTTTTCTATTAACTTGACAGTTGTCTTGAAACCAGAGTGTGAATATCAAAAAACAAATCCAAAGAATTGTACTAAAGCATTTCAGTTTCTCACTCCTGGCCCATAGAGACAGACTTTCTAGGAATTCTCTATAATAAAGCAGATAAAAATATTAATATCGCAATTTTCCAGTTCACAAAAGTGAATGCACCAATAATGCAGATAGGGGAAGTTGGTATGTATCAGAGGTGGTATTAGAGATTAGTAAGGAAAGGATGGACTATGTGACATGTGGTGCTTGGACAATTAGTTACCATACAAGTGAAAAACGTAAACCCTGAAATTAGATCCTTACATCACACCAGAAGTGAAAGTAAATTCCAAATGGACTAAAGACCTAAATGTGAACCAAAAAAATGTAAACATGTTTAAAATACATATAAGAAAATATTTTCAAGGTCTTGTGGGTAAGGAGGATTTCTTTTAAGAGATTTATTTTTAAGTTTTATTTAAAATTAAAATGATGACATCAAAATTTAAAACATTCATGTGACCAATAAAAAAAATCATGAAAAAGTGAAAAGGCAAAGGACAGATTAGGAGAAATAAGAGAAAATATTTCCAGTATATACAATGGAACAAGGATTAGAATCCAAAATATGTGTAGACATTCTACAAGTGAATGAGGAAAGTAGGAACAATCCAGGATAAAAATAGGCAATAAATGCAAATAGGTAATTCACAGCTGAGAAATTGAATGACAAAAAGTTATACGCAAAAAGGCTATACCTCTATAGTAATCAGGGGAATATAAATAAAACAAGTAAAATGCCATTTCATACTCTTCAGACTAGCAAAAACTATAAAATCTGGCAGTAACAAGTATATACTTTTGGTGAGTGTGTAAATTAGGCCAGTTATTCTGTAGAGGGCCAGAAATAGCTGGAAAATCTGGATATGTGCATAAAAATCCCCAGCAATTCTCCTTCTAGATATGGTACCTAGGGGAATACTCCTGTTTGAGTGCAAAGAGGCATGCATCATTAAGTCAATGCAGTGCAGTTTGTGATAAAGATTGGAAATAACCTAAATGCCCATCAATAGAAAAATGAGCAAATGAATTTTGGTATGTGCATGAAGTATATTATGTAGCAGTTAAAAATAATGAACTAGATTTCTATGTATCAACATGATAGATTTCCAAAATCTAATTTGGAGGGAAATAAATAATTTGTAGGAAGATATACATAGTCTGAATTCTATTTATGTAATTTAAAAACATATAACAGTAACATATAATATATATGAAGATAAATATATATTTATAAAATATGGATTGATAGGAAAACACAAAATTCATGATTTCCTCTGGGGAGGGGCTAAGTAGGAGAATAAGATTGAGGAGGAAATTCTAGGGACAAAAGTTATCAGAAAAGTTTACTTGCTTATATTAAAAAATATCACATAAGTATAGCAAAATAAAAATATCTGTCACATTCTAGGCAATGGATGAATAGACGTTTGCTATAATAGTCTCCTGTACTTTCTGCATTGTTAACCTTTTTTTCCAAATTGAAAAGAATATCCAGAAGCTCAGAGGGGTATGTGAATTACATAAGACAGCTAAGGTAAAGAAATATAGGACTGTGGAAAAAGGTAGATTCACATGCAATTGAAAGGCTAATTACATTGACAGAAGAGGGAAGTATTCCAAATGGGTCCAAAGAGATTTTCAAGTCTTTCTCTTTATAAAACATTATTGATTAATCCTTGCAGTGT
This sequence comes from Equus quagga, assembly GCF_021613505.1. Lineage (NCBI taxonomy): Eukaryota > Metazoa > Chordata > Mammalia > Perissodactyla > Equidae > Equus > Equus quagga. Next base: position 6,824,839 of record NC_060276.1, read on the forward strand.
TGGGAAGGGTTTCATTAGAGGGAATTGTTTTCACTAAGATTTTTTTTCCACCTCTGAATTCCCAAATCCACGCCAGAGCACTATCCACTTTATGTCTGTAGGTGGATAGCTATCTTATAGCTGACACTAAGACATGCTTTCACCGTCTTCACTGTATTACCAGATGACAACCCCTGCTCAAAAAGATGTGATGTGGTTAATCAGTGCTTTTCCCCCTTATTTTTAGAATTGGTTGTTGTAACTCACTGCACCCTGGTCTTCCGGGTATCTGGTGGTACGAGATTCCAGATGATCTGGGAATTGAGTTCTTAAGGAGGGCTTTTTCTGAAAGCCCTCTCAAGATTTAAGTGAACTGTGTTAAACCTAAACATAATGCGTAATATTCGCTAGAGATTTTACAGTTTTGGAAGTATCAACTTATTAATATAATTCAAGACTTCTCAGAAAGGAAACCTGGATGATATACTGCTGAGTGTTAGTGAAAGACAGCAACAACACTACATTGGGTGTAAGGTGACTTAGTGTTAACACTGGGCCTGCCTCTAATAGCTCTGAGACTTTGAAAGAGTTATTTCCCCAATTCGGGCTTCAGTTTCTCTATCTGTATTTTAACAGGGGTGGATTAATGAGAGATCACAAGCTGGCATACAGTGAGCATAATTTAGCCTGTAGGTTCATTTTATTTGATGTGTAGATATCAGTGGCATTTGTCACAGGCAATCATTTCCTCCTGAAAATATTTTCTTTGCTTTAACTTCTAAGGCACCACACTCTTAGTTTTTCCTTGTTAACTGGCCCCCTTCTTGGTCTCCTTCGTTTGGACTGAGTCAAAATTAGAGCTTGGATCTCCTATCTATTTACATAGTATAAATTCCACTCACCCTCTTGTGAGCGTCATCGTTTTAAAACCATATATTTATTGACAGTGTCCAAATATATATCTTTAGCCTTGAGAACTTCTTTGAATCCCAGACCCAATTGCTTACTTGATATTTCCCCTTTATATCTAATGTATTGCTTAAAATTAACATGCCAAATCTGAACTCTCAGTCCCCGTCCCTCTGGACTTCAGTCTGCTCTTCCATCTGTCTCCCTCCCACCCATGAGAGGAAACTCCATTCTTCCACTGCTCAGGCCAAATAACGACCTTGGAGTCATCACCGTTCCTCTCTTTCTCTCACACCCCACAACTGAAGATTAGCAAATCTTGTTGGCTCTAACTTAAAAATACATCCATAATGTATCGATCAGTACAAAGCCCCACACTGAAGAGCAGTCTCTGGGAGTAGAAACCCAGTTCAGAAAAATAGGGACATTAGGGGCAAAGGAAAGAGATCATTGATATAGCAGTTGGGAAACAGGGCCAGGAGATTCCTGAAAATATATGGTCAATTAGTTTGAACACTAGACAAAAATCAAAGAAAGGGAACTTCATAGCCACGAAGGAAGAAAATCTATTCTAATACCCCACACGCCTGAAAGTTAAGGAAAATGATTTCACCTAAAAACAATCAGAAAATTATCATGAGAGAATACTATACCAATGTATAATTCAAAAAATAGAATAAGGAGCAGATTAATATCACTACAGGCAATGAAAACATTTGTAGAAAGACACATCCGTAAAACAAAATGTATTATCTAGTATTTCAAAACAAGTTAAAAGGAATTAACAAAATAATAGAAGCTATGAAAGAACAGTGTAAATTTGAATTACACAAACTCGGGGGGATGTGATTACGCCCAGAAAATAATTACAAATAGAAGTCATTACAGAAATAAAGATTAAATTTGAAGGATTACGAGAGCAAATAAACATGACAGATGATGCCTCTTAAAGGAAATAAAATGTAAAAAAGATAAACTTAAAAAAGAAGTGAAGAAAAAGATAAAAAGAATTCAAGAGAAAGTTCCGCTAGTTTGTTTGGAGAGTTCACAGGACCCAGGCTGTTCTATTCTTTTCAGACCTTGCAACAGGCTCCTAGGATCACCCACAAAATGGATTGTGCAAAAATCCCTTCCAGTTTCAGCTGCTGTTCTCAAATAGGCCCTGCATATTTTCCAAGAAAGTTTAGTATTTGCCCATTCTTGCATATTCTTAGCTATTCTTAGCAAAGGAGCCCCTCACCTTCTTGTTTCCTCTTGGCTCGATATGAACTTCTTGCCTCATATTTCTTTTTTTGAGTTTTTAAAATTAGTTTTGCCATTGTCTTGTGGCATAAAACATTGCTGTTGACAATATTCATATAATAGGATTCCCAAAGGAAAAATTAAGGCACTTAAAAAGAATAAACACCAAAAAATATAATCCAATAAAACTTTTATGAAATAAAAATAACTTAATACTGTATTAGAAAGGGTGCACCACAGATCTGGGAAAAGTGACTCAGAACAACAAACAAAAAGGTATACCCAGTAAAACCGTTGAACTTTAAAGGGAAAAAATAGGAATAATCTCTTTGGCTTCTAGGCAAAAATAGAAAGTCCCTTAAAAGGGAAGCAAAATCAGATTCTCATCAGACTTTTCAAGCCAAACTTACCTTGAAAATTTGAGGACCAAGGAAAATATTGTTAAAAATCAAGAGAAAACAAAAGACATTAGATCGTAAGGGCATCCGGAAAAAAATATGCAGCTGCCCCTCAGAATCATCTGCCCTGGAAGTGACAGGGAAAAGCACTTAGACATGGGCTCCCATCACTCACTGTTTGAGGGGTGCCTTTGGGATGGGGGATAATAATCTGAATTTCTGCGGTACACATTCGTGCATGACCAGTAGGCTCTAGCTGTCTCAACTCGGCCTCAGAGAAGGCCCAGGGCAGAAAACAAAAGATTCATTGTGTGTTTGATGAGGTATCAAGATGAAGTGAGTAGAAGTCCTCATGAAATTTCCACAGCTACTGTCACTTGAATCAAAGTTGAGACTGAAAGGACATGAGAGGAATCTGAGACAGTGTATCGAGCACCATATTGGTCCCTATCAAAAGAGACCTCCTTCATATTGCTAGGCCCCATCCCTAGAAAAGATAATAGGAACCCAGTACAGAGGTCCCCGACTTACAATGGTTCAACTTAAACGATTTTTCGACTTTCTGATGGTGTGAAAGAGATGGGCATTCAGTAGAAACCGTACTTTGAACATAGAATTTTGCTCTTTTCCTGGGCCAGCAATGTGCCATATGATCCTCTCTTGAGATACTGGGCGTGGGCAGAGAGCTGCAGCTCCCAGTCAGCCCCACAATCACCAGATCACAGCTGATCCACCTGTTACCATTCTGTTCCCTGACAACCATTCTGTTTTTTCACTTTCAGTACAGTATTCAATAAATTACACAAGATATTCAACACTTTATTATAAAATAGGCTTAGTGTGAGATAATTTTGCCCTACTGTTGGTTAATGGAAGTGTTTTGAGCACATTTAAGATAGTCTAAGTGTATTAAAGGCATTTTTTTTTTTTTTAAAGATTTTATTTTTTCCTTTTTCTCCCCAAAGCCCCCCAGTACATAGTTGTATATTCTTCGTTGTGGGTCCTTCTAGTTGTGGCATATGGGACGCTGCCTCAGCGTGGTTTGATGAGCAGTGCCATGTCCGCGCCCAGGATTCGAACCAACGAAACACTGGGCCGCCTGCAGCGGAGCGCGCGAACTTAACCGCTCGGCCACGGGGCCAGCCCCTAAAGGCATTTTTGACTCACGATATTTTCAACTTACGATGGGTTTATTGGGATGTAACCCCATTGTAAGTTGAAGAAGATCTGCATTGAATTTTCCACCTTAAAGATTCATGTCTCAAGGAGCCATTCTCCTCTGCAGCCTAGATAAAACCCCTCAGCACTGAAAGGAATCTGGATTGTAGACTATTTTAAATAAATTCCCCTTCTTCTTTCCACTCTTTCCTACTCCTGCATCTTCTTTTTCCAATCTTTGGTCCATCCCTCTTTCAGCTCCCCCTGTTTACCCTTGCCCTCATCGTGCTGTTTTCCTTCCTTGGGAAGAAGTCTTGCAGTATCAAGTTTCAGTTTATAAATGCAGAATTAAGACTTACGCGGGTTCCTCTCCTAACTTCAGCACTTACTTAGCAGCATGCCCTTGGCATGTTAATTAACCTCTCTGTGACCCAGTTAATGTCTCTGTAATACGGGAATAATGATAGAGTTGTTGTGAGTAATAAATTAGATAAGATGAGCAAAGTCCTCAATGTATATTAGCTTTTGTCATAAGCAGAAGTAGTAGCAGTGATTGGTAGTAGTGGCAGTAGTATTATGGAGGTATTGAAAGAAAAACATACTATGCATAAGTCCAATTAAAACTTTTCAAACCTCATCTTGATTGACTTTTCAGTAAAATGTGGCAAAGTTTCATCACTGAAACTCCTGGCATCTGGGACCCCCATACATGTTCCATTTTCTTTGTGCTTTTCTGGGTACTTGTTTTCTTTTGGTTATTCTCCTTTATGGGATCACCCCTCACTCTGATATTTAAATGTTAGAGTTCCTTAGAGCTCTGTTTTAGGCTCTCTTCTCACTCCATGCTCTTTCTAGGTTATCTCACCTAGGAATCTCATTCTTGAAAAAATACCTTCAAATGAATATTTCTGGGCCAAACTTCTCTGAGTTCAAGATCTATATTTAGATACTTATTACACCTTTTCGTTTGGATATCTCACAGACACCTCAACCTAAACATGTCTAAAACTGAACCAATCTTTCCACCAAACGTATCGATTTCTGCAAATGTGACCACCATCCATCTAGTCACATAAGTCAAAAATGTAAAGGTAATCCTTGATCCATACTTCTTGCCCTATCCCCACATGTTATCCATCACAATGTCCTGTCTGTTCTACCTCCAAAATAGCTATAATCTGATCACCCTTAGAATCTGTTTCTGCCCTGATTCAAGCCACTATCATATCTGACTTGCACGTTTTCAGTAACCTCCTATCTGGTCTTTGCTTATGATATTTATCCTGTCTTTACAATCTAGTCTCAGAGCGCACATGCAATTTATTTCATTGCATTTTGTAAAAAATCCACAAGTTTTACATTGACCTGCAACTCTTGGTATCACTGGGACCCTCCTTGCATCTTCAGATTCTTCTCTTGCTACTCTTCCCCTTTGTCTCTAGACTCCATCACTTCATTAAATGCTCCATGCTCCTTTCTGACTTCTGCACTTTCACAGATGACTTTTGCTCTGCCTGGAATATTTCATCCACCCTTATCCTACCCATGTTTGCTTAGCTACTCATCCTTTAATTCTCACTTAAATGCCACTTTTAAAAGGAAGCCTTCTTTGACCTCTCAGACTACATTAGTCTATTGCACTCCCATAAAAACTTAAATTTCATTTTCAATATTATCTTCACATTGAAATAAACTAGTTGTATAAATATTTGTTTAATGAGTCTAGAGCTTGACAAGTGGTAGTTGAGAAATCTAGTTATTATTGTCATTATTATATTCCATTGTAAATTGTTTTAGCTGAGGGTCATAAGAAGTGAATAGACTTGTTAGCTATTCATAGTTATTTTTTTTTTTTTGAGGAAGATTAGCCCTGAGCTAACTACTGCCAAGCCTCCTCTTTTTGCTGAGGAAGCCCGGCCCTGAGCTAACATCCGTGCCCTTCTTCCTCTACTTTATATGTGGGATGCCTACTACAGTGTGGCTTGTCAAGCGGTGCCATGTCCGCACCTGGGATCCAAACTGGCGAACCCCGGGCCACTGAAGCGGAATATGCACACTTAACTGCTGCGCCACCGGGCCGGCCCCTATTTGTTGTTCTTGATCTTGAAGGAGAGAAGAAAATATGGGTAAGAGGGCCCATAGACTTGTTGAAGCAAGGAAAACTTTCTAACCGCGCCTTGTTCAGAGCATGTGGATTGTCACTAGTTTAACTCTGTCCATGGGTATATATTAAAGCATTTAATAGGTAAACTAGAAGCAGTCAGCTCAAACTTTGTAATCATCTTCAAAGAGAAAATGTTAGTTTTCTGCTCTGCAAAACCTTGCAGTGTGATGGTTAAAAAGAGCAGTGATCAAAATAATTATACCAGTCCTTTGAGAATGCTTATGCATGAACATGGGCCTGTATACATTCCAAGAATGATTATCTTCTAATTTTGCTTTGACTTTGATTAAACAGCTTTAAAGGCCAGTCATATGAAATGGATCTGATTATTTCACCGTCATGTACAGTAAAACCAGAGTGTCTATTCCCGCTTTGTAGATTTGTTCCAAAGCCTATAAAACTGTCATGGGACTGTAGAGCCAAACCTGATCAGACAAGTCCTGCTCATCTCCATGATAGTGCAGAAAAGCTCTCCAGCTGTGAACAAGGAAGTCGAGGCCAAAAGCTGCAAATCCAAACACAGTAACACTGAGGGGCTTGACATAACTCTAATGAACTTCTCTTTTGTTTCATTTTGCTGCCTTTCATTAAGAAGTCCTATCTGGTTCATGAAGAATTCCATTTTCAAAAACATTCAGAGATTAAAAGAGAATTTAATTCTAAGTAAATTTAATGTAAACCAGAAATTATTTTCTGAAAATCAAATTAAAAAGAAAAACAAAAGTGCCTCTTGCATATTACTGAGATCAACCACCGTTATGGTTAAGTACACTGTATCTTTCCCCCTTCTTTATGGTCTATCTGCCTCAGCAATGCTATAGCACTTACTGTATCCATGATGTAATGGATCTTCAACACAAGATATCTTGTGAAACTTTGTATCACTCATGTGTATATATCTGGAGCAAAAACACTCCTTCCAATATTCCCGACCTGTACAAGCATGAAGAACCACCCAAGTGCTTTTTTAAAAGGGAATTTTTAAGATAATTCTAGATCCGCATGCCGTTGTAAGAAATAAAACAGCGAGATCCCTGTACACTTTGCTCAGTTTCCCCAAGTATAACAATTTGCAAAACTATAGTGTAATAAAACAACCAGGAAACTGATACTGATACAATTCACAGATCTTATTCAGATTTCCTGTTTTACTTGTACGTGTGTGTGTGTGTGAAATTCTCTGCAATTTTATCGTTACCTGGGGAAGTTCATGTGTCCACCACCACAATCAAAACACTGAATAGTTCCAACATCACAAGGATCCCTCTTGTTGCGCTTTTATAACCACACCTACCACCGTCTCCATCCCACCCCTAAACCTAATCCCTAATCCCACCTACTGATCTGTCTTCTATCATCTGCGTGTAGCCTTTGGGAATGGTTTTTACTCATTCAGCATAACTCCCCTGAACATTCGTCCAGGTTGTTGTGTATATCAGTAGTTTAGTCCTTTCTGCTGCTGAGTAGTATTCCATGGCATCAAGGTACCACAGTTTGTTTAACTAGTCATCTGTTGAAGGACATCTGGAATGATTCCAGTTTTTGTCCATTACAAATAAAGTTACTACCTGTACACGTTTTTGTGTGAACATATTTTCATTTCTCTGGTATAAATGCCTAAGAGTGCAATTTCTGGGTTGTATCGTACTGCATGTTTAGTTTTAAAAGAAACTGCCAAACTGCTTTCCAGAGTGGCTGTATCATTTTATATTCCCACGAGCACTGCGGGAGTGACCCAGTCTTCTCCATATCCTTGCTAGCATTTGGTGTTGTCACTACTATTTTTCAAGCCATTCTGATAAGTGTCCTGATATCTCATCGTTATTTTAATTTGCAATTCCCTGATAGCTAATTATGTTGAACATCTTTTAATGTACTTATTTGGCATCTATAGATCCTCTTTGGTAAAATATCTCTTCATGTCTTTTTCACATTTTCTAATATTTTTTTCTGTTGAATTTTGAGAGTTCTTCATATATTCTGTATATGAGTACTTTGTTGAATATGTAGTTTGCAAATATTTTCTCCCAGTTTATAGCTTATATTTTAATCCTCTTCGAATGAGCTTTCAAATCTTTCAGATGAAAGTTAGATTTTTAAAAAATTTTGATGAAAAAAATTTTGATGAGGTAAAATTTGCTGTTTTTCCTCTTATGGATTGTGCTTTTGAATCAAATATATGAACTCTTTGCTACGCCCTAAATCATTTTTTTTTCTGTCAATCCATGTCCAATTGCTCTGGCACCATTTGTTGAAAAAGCTATCCTTCCTCAATGAACTGCTTTTGCAACTTTGTCCAAAATTAATTGGGAACATTTTTGTGGGTCTGTTTCTGGGTTCTCTGTACTGTTCCATTGATATGTATGTCTATTGCTCTGCGAATGCCATACGGTTTTGATGACTGTAGCTATATAGTAAGCTTTACTATATGGTAGACTGATTCTTCTCAGATTATTCTTCTTTAGCAAGATTGTTTTTGGGGCCAGCCCGGTGGCGCAGTGATTAAGTTCGCACATTCTACTTCAGCAGCCCAGAGTTTGCCGGTTTGGATCTCGGGTGCAGACCCATGCACTAGTGGTCAAGCCATTCTGTGGCAGGTGTCCTACATATAAAGTAGAGGAAGATGGGCACAGATATTAGCTTAGGGCCAGTCTTCCTCAGCAAAAAGAGGAGGATTGGTGACAGGTGTTAGCTCATGGCTAATCTTCCTCAAAATAAATAAATAAAAGAAAAATTTTTTTAAACTTTTAAAAAAGATTGTTTAAGCTATTGGAGGGCCTGTGCCTTTGTGCATAAATTTTAGAATAAGCTTATGTATATCTATAAAGAATTTTTCTTTGATTTTGATAGGAATTGCATTAAGCCTGTAAATAAGTTTGTGGAAATGTGATATCTTTTCTATATTGTCTTCCAATCCATAAACATAGTATGCCTCTCCATTTATTCAGATTTTCTTTTATTTATTTCATTAACATTTGATATTTTCAGCATCCAGAAATTGTGCATGTTTTGTTAAATATCATTGTAAACAATATCATGTTTTTTATTTCAGTTTCCATATGTTTTGTGAGTATATAGAAATACGATTGATGTTTACGTGTTGATCTTGTATCCTGAAACTCTGCTGAACTAATATTTTACTTCTAAGAGGTTTTTGGGTTTTTTCGCAGATTACTTGGGATTTTCTACGTTGACAATCATGTTATCTGCAAATAGAGATTGTTTCATTTCTTCCTTTCCAATCTGTATGGTTTTTATTTATTTTTCTTGCATAATTGCAGTGGCTAAAACATTCAGTATTATGTAGAGTAAAAGTGGTGAGTGCTTGCATCTTTGCTTTGCTCCCAATTTCAAAGAGAAAGTGTCCACTGTATTACCATTAAGTATTATGATACTGCAAGTTTTTGTAGATGCTCTTTATCAAGTTGAGGTAATTCTCCTCTATTCCTAACTTGATGAGAGTCTTTATCATGAAAGTGTGTTGGATTTCTTCAAATTTTTTTCCAGTATCATTTCATATGACTATATGATTTTTCTTCTTTTGCTTGTTGATATCATGGGTTATATTAATTAATTTGTAAACGGTTAATTAGACTTTCAAACCTAGTATAAATCCATTTGGTCATTGTCATGGTGTGTAATTATTTTTATACATTGCTGGATTTTATTTGCTAATATTTTGTTGAGGGTTTTTGAATTTGACTGTGATTTATATTGATATATAGGTTTCTTTTTTTTGTACTGTGTTTATCTGGTTTTGGCATCATGGTAATAATACAAGCCTCATAAAATGAGTTGGAAAGGAAAGCACTTTTTTAAAGATGGGAAATGGGATAATCTGATCCTTGGAATAACAGATCTGAAAACAAGGTGGAGGTTGGACAAAAATAGGGAGATATTGTTTTGGAATGCAATTGGAATCTATTAGGTAAGAGCGAGAGATGGTGGCTTTACATAAATAGCACCCATATAAATTAGGAAGAGCAAACAAGGAGATCTATGAGGTGTATAACTTTTGAACATGTATATTTAAAGAGAGGATGGAAAAAAGTAGAACTAATGAAGAACGCTAAAATGGAAGCACTGGTGTTAGTTATCTATTGTTGTGTAACAATATTACCACACCCTTAGTGGCTTAAATAGCACACACTTATTGTCACACTGTTTCTGTGGGTCGGGAATCTGGGCACAGCTCAGATGGATCCTCTGCCTCAGAGTTTCACAAGGCTGAAATTAAGGCGTCATCCGGGGCCGTGGCCCTATCTGAGGCTCAGTTGCGGAAGGATCTACCTCCAAGCTCCTGTGGTTGTTGGTAGAATTCAGTTTCCTGTAAGCACTGCTGGATTGAGGGCATCGTTTTCTTGATGGCTGTTAACTGGAAGTCAGCCTCAGTTCCTTGACAGATGAGACTCTCCAATATAACCCCTTACCCCGTCAAAGCTAGCAAGTGAGAGAGTCTCCTAGCTTTACATATGCTACATTCCTACATAGTGTAATCCCAGAAGTTACTTTTGCTGTATTCTTTTGTTCAGAATCAAGTCATAGGTCTCACACAGACTCACAAAGAGGAGATCACAAAATGACTAGCAAAGGCAGAGATAACTGGAAGTCATCCTTCATTCTGTCCACCACAGTCAGTTCAGAAGAAAATCAAAAGGGTTTTATCTGGTAGACAACGTTGGCTCCATGATTGAGATAGTGGGATAGGAAAATAAGGTAGTGATAAACATTAAGGAGATGCCTGCAAATGTCACATTAATGTAACCCCTTTGTATGCCACTGGGGAATCAAACTCAGCAAAGGACTTGGTGGGATGTGGTGATACACGGAAGATTACGCGTATAAATACCCAGGGCAGGGCTGTGCACACAGTAGGTTCTCAGTAAACACTTGATTCAGAAATGGATGAAAATGAATCAACGAATAAGCAAATGACTGAAATTATAGAAGTCTGGAGTTCAAGTAAGAAGCAGAACTGGTGTTCATCGGCAAAAACATTTGAGAATCAAGTTGATGGCATATTGCATTAAAAGGGACTAAAGTATTACTCAAAACAAAGATTTTTATCTTCAGAAGAAAACTATTTCTTCTGACAGCCAACTAATCAAACGATAAAACCTACTAAAGTAAAAAAGTTTATCAAATACAGATCCAGTTGGAAATATCCGAATGTAGAAATTGCATATTCATGGGGTTGTTAAGAATTTCTCATTAATTAGCGGTAATGCGTTGTATTTTACTGCATAATTTCAAGGAATGAGATGAGCATTCCTTATTTCCAAATAGAGATTTATTATCAGCTGTGATCCAGTCTCTTCTAATGTGCTGAGATTTGGTTGGTATTGATCTGAAGCCCTTTGTTAAATTTTATGTAAATTTATTACCACAGTTAGACCTTTTCTTGGAAAAAAACCCTCTGACTTCTTAACTTTGTCTCTTTAATTATAGGGGAAAAAGATCAAGTGTTATTAAGATTCCTGTGGCTTCTCACACTGGCTTACATATACACTACATAACTGATACGTGAGCCACATCATCGATTAGGTTGAGTTGCCTCTCATTTCATCAAATAAACAAATATTTAGTGAGAGTCTATCATGTGCAATGCACTGTAATGGCTTTGAGTCAATTTTCCTTCAATTTTCCGATACTCTCCTCTATTCTGAAGGGTGTTTAAGTTTGATTTGGGGAAACTTGGCCGGACAAATAAGGCTTTATATAAAGCATTGAGCCAATTTGCATGTATTTATAACACTGTTCCCATGGTGTGCCTCAAAAAGGATTTATAATCTCTTTTAAAAAATTAGAGAAAATAAATTTCACCACATGATATATACTGTAAACGAGGTTTCTAGAGAGAATTCCCATTGCTACTATATATCTGCATAAAGTATGTAACCAAACAAGGACAACTGCAGATGAAAATAACCTAAATTCAAATGATAATATTTAGAGTAGTAATATTTAGAGAATAATCTCTCCATTCACATTGTCAGCATATTTTTTGTCCGCATATATGCACTGACACTGGCTGTCTATTTGTGTCAGTGAATTATAACAGAAATGAATTTCAGATAATAAAGTCATAAACATCTGGGCTTTGCAGCACATGGTCTGCTGAGTTTTGAATATGAAATGATTTTCATTTCATTCCCAATAATAAAAGGAAGCAGAATATCATGAGGTAATTTATGGTATTGTGCTGCTGAGAAGGAAATAGTCTCATTTCTACCATTGTTCATAGTCTCCTTTATGTCCATATAGTGCTCCATGTCTAAGGGTAGGGGATATGGTGGACTTGAAATCTGAGTTGTATCTTTGCCAGGACAGTGCTCAGCTTATGATAGACATTCAATAATATTTGATGAATGAATGAATAAATTACAATGAGTAAAGTTTCATAATCAAATTTGAGAACCCACTTCAGGCAGACACTGACTCTTTATCAACATCATCTTAGCATAATCTTACCAGGCAAAGACTTGTAAAATCTTTAAACTGGCAAAACTGCAAACAAAACTGGCCTTCACCCACAAACAGGTACAGGCATAAATGAATTTGGACAGTTTGCCTGTCCATCAGACACCATCACCCATGTAACTGTGTCCGGTTTTTTAAAGAGCATATTGAAATGGAGGAAAGACTAACCATCATATAAAAAGCAATCTTTCTGAAATCATATGCAGATCTACAAAGAGGAAAATATACTTTCTCTAAACACTAAAGAATCATTTATAATTGTGCAAGCATAGAACCAGAGGCTATCTTGAATGTCCTAAAAATGTTGTGATAAATTATTCAAACAAGCTCAAATGAGATGCTTACTTCCTTGGTGTCAGCTCTCTAAGGAAAGTGATGGAACAATCTCATTAACTCAATACAGAAGGGACTTCAGGATACTTAAAGCACTTTATTTTAGCTAAAATCCATCCCAACCTTAAGTCAGTATTTTGAATGTCACAAATCAACTACTATACCATGGCATGGATTACACACTCTGAGGCTGAAATGAAATCTTATATTTGGAAAAAATTGCTTTTTTGCTAAAATACATAAGAAAACTCTCCTCTTCTACTGGGTTTTGATAATTCAAAATAATTATATATATATATATATATATATATATGTAGTATCCCAATATATATTCAAAATTATATATATATTTTTTTCACATACATACACATACTCACACAAAGGGAAAGAAAACCAATGGGATGTACTGGGCGCTGGATGTTGGAACATGTGGTTTTGAGACAAGATCAGATTAGCCGCACCAATAGACTTTCAAGATAATGTTAGTGGTAGATTGTTAGGGACTTACTTCTAGAATTAAGATGCCAACTGTAAGACTGGCAGGTGGGACAGAGAAGAAGGGTTCAGCGTAGTGTGAGTCATGCCCAGATAGTCTCCTGGAAGCTAGCTGTTGAAAAAGTTTCTCATCCTCCATTTCTTTCGACTCTGCATCTCTGGTTTTCTTATGCTATCTGTGTCTCTATAGTGACTGTAGTTCACTGAGCCCATACTATGTATCAAACACTATAATAAGCACTTTACATGTAATATTGCATTTAATCCTATCACAGAAAAAGGAAAAATAATACCTCTCCTTTATTTTTGTTGCAATAAAAATGCAATTTATTCTATCACTTTTACCTTGCTTTTGTATTATTTTATTTATTATTATTATCAATGTAATACAATTGGTCATAGTTTAAAAGACTGCCATTATTCTCTCCTTCTTGAAAATTACTTTAGTTTTTCACTTTTAACCAGAAATTCTCCAGCTCTGTTGAAGTCCATCAACAGTTAAATACAAAGAAAGCTGTTATTCATTTACTTCTTTAGTGACTTTTTTTGACTGCTCCTCTTTGGCAGGCATGATGGTAGTAGGCCCTAGGAATACAGCAGTGCACTAAATCAGATTTGCCCTCGTGAGGCTTACATTCTTCAGCTGTTCAATATTTCAGTGGAAAGAACCCTTCCACTCAAATGTTAGTGGCAAAGAGTTTAATGAAATTTAGCAAAAATTTCCTGATTATTTTATATGTAACTATTTTGAGAAGTCTGTGTTCTGTTAGCTTGTCTTAATTACTTCTCCCATAGCATATTAATATTTAACAGATTCAAGTTCTTTAACTCAATTTACTCTAAAGGATAAAACAATCATATAAACATAGCTCTATAAATTAATGATTTTTATAAGCCTCCTTTGCAATTATAGAATTACATTAATTTTACATAAATGTCGTGAAAGAAGCAGTTAAATTAGCATTTCTTTGTATGCATGAGTTCAAAGTCAGGTAAACACTAGGCTCAGCTTTATGTCTATACATGTTAATAAATGTCAATAATTTTACTTTGATTGAATCTTACTGAAAGTCAGAAATCTATTGCTTTTGACTAACAGCTAGCATAAGGCTTACAGAATAAACAGTGGGTATGAGGCAGTGTTTATAAGGCAAGAGGTTAACAGACTAAGTTTAGATTTTTTTCTCAAATGTAAAAATGGGGAAAATTTCAAGGTTAATTTCGTAGAAGCAGGTATAATAAAAGTACGTCCCTATTTAGAATAAAATAGTGGCTAAAATAGCCTAAATATCGCTCATATTAGTGTATTACTGTAAGTGGCCGTTTTCCCCAGCTCCGATTGTTCATTGCTGGGATAGAGGAGTGCAAGTGTTTTCCTGTACTTGATGTCCGGCAAACTTTCTGAACTCGCTTGTTCATTCTGTTAACTTTTTGGTAAATTCCTAAGGGTTTGCTATACAGACTCTCATGCTATCTGTAGATAAAGGCAGTTTCATTTTTTCCTTCATCATCTGTATGCCTTTATTAATAAGTTTATTTATTGTGCTTTATTACATTTGCTAGGATCTCCATTATAATGATGAATGTGATTAATGAGAGCAGGTATCTTTCTTTTCTCCCCAATACTGGGGGGAAGAACATTCACATTTTTCTACCACAAAATATTATAACATCTATATTATTTTTTATCATTATTGTTGATTTTCTTTAGGTAGTTGCCCTTTATCAGGATAAACTTCCCTTCCATTCATAGTTCGCTGGGGAATTTATCATGAATAAGGGCAGATCTTTTTCAAACACTTTTCTGCATTAATTGAATTGATTACCTGGTTTTTCTCATTTATTTTTCTCATGGAGCAAATTACATCAATATTTGAATGTTATGCCAGCTGTGCATTCCTGGAACACACTCTCTTGGGCTATAAAGTATTATCCTTTTGTATGTTGCTGGGTTGGTTTGCTAAAACAATTGTTTTTAAAGATATTTATGTTGATTTTTATGATAAATATTGGTTCATAGTTTACTTTTCTTCTGAGGCATACATCTAGTTTTAGAACCAGGATAATGGTGGCATGAAAAATGAGTTGAGAATGTAAATTGCTCCTATATTCTCTAAGAGAGTGGATAGAATTGATATTTCTTTCTTTAATGATTGGTAGAATCTGCCAATGGAGCCATATGGGCCCTGTGTCATTAAGAGATATATTAAGAGATTTATTGAAAGGCAGATTAGTAGGAGATTTTATTTATATATATAATTATATGTAATGAATATAAATAAATATATATTATTATAATTGCATAATAGTATAAAATATAAAATATATATAAGTAACATTATTTGAATATACACAGCAAAATGAAATTGAACACACGTGTACACACACACATGAAAGGATGGAAGGAAGGAAAGAAGGAAGGATGGAAGGAAGACTTAGTAAGTTTAAAATAAACCTAGTAGCTTATTCTGAGTCACCTGAACAATAAAACATCTGTACTTTCAGGCTTCTCCTTCTCTCAGCTGAAGTGGTTGCCTTCAAGTTCAGTGCTTAATGAGGAAGGGAAAGTGTGTCACCCCATGGAGCCCAAGTTCTTCTGACTCTGGATAGCTGGAGGTCTCATGTAGCTCCTATATAAAGATGGCATCTAAAATCAGATTGTCAGGGGCCAGCCTGGTGGCACAGTGGTTAAGTTTGCATGTTCCGCTTCTCAGCAGCCGGGGGTTCGCCGGTTCGGACCCCAAGTGTAGACATGGCACTGCTTGGCAAAAGCCATGCTGTGGTAGGCATCCCACGTATAAAGTAGAGGAAGATGGACATGCATGTTAGCTCAGGGCCAGTCTTCCTCAGCACAAAGAGGAGGATTGGCAGTAGTTAGCTCAGGGCTAATCTTCCTCAAAAGAAAAAAAAAGAAAGAAAGAAAATAAAAGCAGACTGCCTTGTGCTAGGAGTCTGTTTGTATCCCATCTGACAAGGTCACATTCTCACATGCCTCTAACAGGAAGGGATAGCAATAGGAGTTCTCTCTATTTTAATTTCACTCTTGCTATGTGTCCAATGGATTCAGACACTGACTCATCTTTCTGTGGGATAATGGAATAATGGAGGACTTACACCTTCTCATTTCTTGTTAATTCAGTTCTTTCAATTTTTCCTTCTCCCCAATAATGTCTATTCCTTAATTCACGCTGTTTGATATTGTGGAATTTGCCCTGAGGTCTCATAAAAGACAGATGGTGACTACAAATGGACCAAACATGCTCTTCTCTGTAGTCCTTTCACCTACTACCAAATCACCTCTTTTTCTTCCCTTCTGGGAGGTATTTGCACTCATTGATCCTATATCTTCCCTTCCTCTTTTCTCTTTTCTTATACTGCAAGAAACTTCTACTCTTTACCCTAAAACAGCTAAAAGATACTGTAATGCTGTTAATAAGCAAATAACAGGTGTTAGGAGCCAGGGAATTCTGGTGGTATTAGCCTTTTGTGGATCTAAGAATTTATGGCCAATGTTATACGCATGGTTAGGGAACAGATTACCGTAAAGAGTTGTATAGCTTGAAAAATGAAATTTAGCTGATGCCATGACAATTTTCAAATGAAATTACCCAAATCCTCCATCTACATTGTGTATTATCTGTAAATAATATACCTGGATCTTGCCAAATATGCTAGGCCGTGTGTAGTCTGATTTCTCATGCTGCATGTGTCAGTACATTTTATCCTTACTGATTCCCAAGCTAATTTCTGACTCATTATACAACAATTAAAAATCCAGCTTAGTGATCCAGATCCAGTGAGTTCTGTAGAACTTCCCGACCTCAGATTGGCTGTAGAAATACATAACAGGGAAAATGACGTGTCGTTTAATGTAATAAAGTCTGCTACGTGCATCTTTTATCCTAACGAGATATCAGATGGCCCATTTCAGTCCTCATGTTGAGTGGTTTTGTGCCAATGCTGTGATTTAAGAAGCTGCCACATCACAGCTGTTTCTTTCGGCAGCTTATGTGCAGTGTGTTTTTCATAGTATTTTACTGTATAGCATAGTATTATACTGTATAGTTCATGTGATTCTTTATTCTCATGTTCATGCTATAGTACCGGTAATCACTTGTTCACAATAGCATAGGTGTAAACATAATGCCAATTACATTACACAAGATTATTTTTGTCATAATACATTCACTACTCCTCAAGGGAGAGAACTTGATCGGGTGGCTAAATACAAATACAAAATAGAAAGCTACTTATTTTTGTGTTCCATTTATATTTTTTTGCAACATGATTTAAATCATTGCATCCTAAACTTCAGGGCCTGTGTAACATATTCATATTTTTGCCATATTCATATTTTACCTCTACTATTATTCACTTCTTATATTCATATATCAAATCGTCTTTTGTATATGCCTTCTTTCTGAGAAATAATTATCCCTGAAGCCAAATGTTTTACTTGTTATTTAGTTTTGTTCAAATAAACATATTCAAGTAAAACATAATTAGATTACACAATGTTTGTCAACATACCAATTGAAATCATCTCACACATCCCCAATGATAAATTAATTACAACTTTGAAAAAGTAGGTTATGAAACCACTGTCAAGTCTAAATATATCCCCTTCACACACACACCTCACGCCATACGCGCATATACACCCTCTCATACATGTATGCACAACACACACAGACACACAAGTACATATACGTGCAACGTACCTTCATTTGATAATTTTAGTTTCCTTTTTGTATGTTAGTTTGGGTTTTATGTAGGAATTCAGAGTTAAAGTAACCACCTTCAACTTAAACAGTGAAAATATGATGGCATTGATGTTAAAGGACTTGATTTATAAAAAGGTGTTTTTTTAACAGCATTTAGCAAATGAAAATTAGCACCCTTGTTGCAATTCCAATCACTAATTTGCAATTTGCTAAAGAATTAGTGCTTTTTGCCAGCAGGTGTTAATTTGTAACTAAAATGAGAATTCATGAGATCTTGGAGTTAGCTAGAGTCTGTCCTTCATTTTTACCCTGGAAATCTTTCCATGGAACGAGTTTCCATAAGCAATTATTGACGGGTTTGGAAAGTCATTTTTTTTGTAATTTCTGGAGTTTGCAATTTCTTACTTTACTGTGGAGTCATCGCGATGACATCTGTGTGGGAAACATTAATTTAATCTTCAGGGACAAATCAAAGCTTCATCTCTAACAATGAATAATTTCAGTGGTGATGCTGGTCTGCTAATATACTTCCACAATTACCACTGACATAGCATAGACTTAAAAAGATAATTTCCTTTTTATCAACATATAATTTTACACTAAATAAGAATAGAGTCAATTGGAGGGGGAACAAAAAGAGGTTCAAAGCTACTTGAATCAGAATAAGAACCAGTTAGGGTTACAGAGGCTAGGGAATAAGAATCCCATGAATCAAGTAGTAGTAGGCTGGGCAGGGATTGTGAAGGTCCCTTAGCTTTTATAGTGTCCATAATGTTCTCCAGCTACTCAGTGGCTCACTAAATGGTTGTTGAATGGAAGAATTGGAAGAATTAGAATTATTTGGCCCATAATATACTGGAATGTGCACAATGAGCTGATATAACAGTTCTCCACGGTCATAATCACACATACAAAAAGGATAAAATAAAATCTCTTGGATTAAGCTTAAGTAGTTGACATCCGTTTAGAACATTAAAAATTTAAAACGGAAAGAAAAACACATGCAATGATTGGCATTCTTATGTGAAATTTGTTTTTCTAATCAAAACGCGTTTTCATTCATGTTCATTTCTATTATCTTTCCCTTTATGTTATTTATGCCTTGCAAAGCCTTTTCAAATAAAGTAGTTATAGTGAATTCACTAATGATAAACTTTTACAGTAGATAAAAGAACCTTATGGATTTAACTTAATGAGTTGAGCCCTGAAACTTCCCAGAGACCCAGCTATAGAACGCAATAAGATTTTGGTTGTAAGAAAGTTCCATTTCTAAACCTTGGAGAATATTGTCGTTTTGTTGGGATAATGTCAGTGGGGCTGAGTTGGGAAAAGCTGTACTTATACCCCACATGTCTTCAAAGAAACGGAATGAGTCAGTGTCCCACTTTTGCTAATGTGTTGAGGGCAGGGCCCAGTGGGAAGCTGAACATACATACTCACCTGGCCTTCAGCAGAGAGACTGCTTGCTTAACAAAAAAAGGAGTAATTATGATAAGGTGCCTCATTATATCATTAATTTTCCAAATGTCCATTTTCTATTTAATAGAAAATTACTTATCATACTAAGAAGCAGGAAAATAAACGTGAGCAAGAAAAGACAACCAACAAACTGAATAGATACCAACACTGAGATGAATCAGATGTTGCCTGAGGGCTAGTGACTGCTATGTATAACTATATATAATGCTATATGTGGTATTACTATATTCTTTAGAGTTTTCTTTACATTGTACTGCCAATCCTCATTACTTGAATCTCCCGGTTTAGTTAATAACTCATTATATTATATTTTTCTTGTTCAAATTACTGTGTTGTTTCTCCCTTCTAACTGGACCCTGAGTATTAAGGAGGTAGAGAAGGGTTGTGTGTTTGGGGCTTCTCTGAGCCCTCAGGTTCAGCTACCCCTGATATGTGCCCGGCTGTCGTCATGACTTTGAAGCTACTGTGAGAAGAGACAGAGGAAGAGGAGAAGAAATGGCACTTGGCCTAGCGGTTGACAAATAGGGATATTCATTTTATTGTAAGGTATTTGATTTCCACTGTGGTGACTGAAGTGGCAATCCAGGGGAAGACTGGTGTGTGAGAGAAGTATACAGAAAGGGAAGGAGGTACATGTAAATGTTGCAGTGGAGTATAACTTTAATCCCTTTCATTGATGTCAGTAAATTCAAGGGAAGAATTTGAGATATTTTGAATAATTTTGTTGGGTAAATGATGTTTCCTTGACCATGATCCAGTTCCAAGACTAAGTACTGTGGAGAAAGTATCATAGCAACCTGGTAGACTGCGTAGAGCTGGGTACAGGAAGGACTAGGAGGGAGAAACTATCTTCCTCTCCTAAATGAAGGCCAGGGCTGCTGCTTCTGCTACTAGACTCCTCTGACCTTGACCAGAGGTTTCCCAAGTCAGGCTCAGTGGTAGTGTAAGGAAGATTCAAGTTGGGAAGAAGGAGAGAGTTCTGTCCAGCTCTCTTTCAGTTAGAGCTTTATCTGGCCTGCAATATCTAGATGTGACGGGCAACTGACTTTTGGGGAATGCAAACTAGTTTTTCGTGTGCCAACTATATTAAGTTGAGACTCAACAGAATAACGCAGGCCAAATTTCTAAGTCCCAGAGGAAGAGGGAAAGGGAGGAACCCTTATTCTCTCTCAGTCCTAAAATTTGTCCCATGAAAATCACAGTAGGTGAGGGGATGTACACTCAGAGAAGGGTGAAAGAGGCAGGCGAATGGAGTGATCGTTTTCCGTTCTTTGAGGTGTATGCTTCTGATCCCTCATAGACTGAGAGTGCTGGGGTTCTGATTGAACTGGCATGGTGAGAGGTGTTTGAGTATATGTAAAATTGCTGACTTCAGCCATTCTGTGCGCAGTACCCCATTCCAGGAAGTGCCAAACATGTGGCTAGATAAATGATTGGCATCTCTTAGAGTGAGGTAATGCACAACAAGTACGACATAGATGGTGGTCCTAGAGGAGGGGCTGTGGCCGTCTGAGTCCTTCCTTGAACCAAGGCACCAACCTTTCAGTGCTGGGCCACATCAGTACATGCCTTCTAAGGAGTAAGACATAGGGAACGAAGGCCCCTGGGAAAATCTTCATATGTATGTTCTTGAGGAATTTAGAAGTTTGTTAAAAAGAGGCCTGTGCATGTGAGACCACGACATGAAGTATAGTTATGATACCCCTGTTCCCACTGATTTTCCTTTCTGCAGAACCAAATTTCCTCCTTTTGGGATTCAGCTTTAATCATATTCGAAGTCACTGAAGACTTAGATGTTAAGCATGGTTAAATTAGATGAGGTTCTGTCAGTCTATTATACAGATTCCAGTTCTTATTTATTGATATGTGTATACTTGTTTGTTCACTTATTTTGTTAGTTATTATGTAAAGGATGGGCAAAGAGAAATCATGGTTCAGAACTCTTGATAATGATAAAATATTGCATTTTTTCCTCTTATTTACCTTTGGATTTCCATTCTTAACTCTGTGCACTGAAGAGGAGAGAGAAGATCGCCAGTAGTTGGAGACCATCTGCAGAACTGGAGCAGTGCACGGGAAGCACGTTATAAATTTTACATTCTTATGTAGGAACGTAGACAGAATCTTGATGCTCCTACAAAGGTAAGCCCTCTTTAACCGAATCAGTGGTTATGGAAAACTAGGGTTTTTGGTATTCCTGTATCTTAAACAGGAACAGGTTCACCTCCACTTCAATCCTTGGTAAAAATTTGGATTGTGACCAACAGGAAGAAATTTTTTCTATTTGTCTCCTAACATTATTACCCATGTACAACCTGTGTCCACTGCTTATGGTGTCTTCTCTCCTCCTTCGCATGATCTAAGGGTTTCCCTGACAGAAAGTCTCGCTGCTCCGGATGTGTGTGAGCAGTGACTGTGACACCATTGAAGATTGTTCTCACATGTAATTGTGTGTTTATTTTTGAGAAGATGTGAGAGCATATGTGTGAGTGTGTTTATGCGTAAGTGTTCTGGAATATGGAGGGATTCTTGTCTGATGCTGGGGTGGCCCTGTAAGGTTTTCAGGAGGAAGATGTGTGGAAAAAGCTGACACAAATGATATACCCATTCCAAACATGGCTATGGTACAGCTTCTAAATAGAAGTAATATGTTCCATGGAACATGAAAATATTACTGCTGAGTATTGCTTTTGGACTTCATCATGGATCAAGTGCCTTAGAAATGGCCTCAATTTGAAAGTAGACTCTGAAGGAAATAACCCCTTATTCAAAGGTACCTGTTTCAAATATTCAAAGGAATATTTTAGAGACTTAGAAAATAATAAACTCTGTGACTCAACATTTGAATAACAAAAGCATTTAAAGGCAGCAGAGGGAATATTTGAGAGGAAGAATGAGTGAGCACAGAGAGAAGGCATAAGGAATGGGCATCTCATGAGTGAGAGAACAAATGCGAATGTGCATTCAGGAGAATTCTATTTCCTTACACATTGACTGTATCATAAAGATATGAAATCACAAATTAGTACAACAGACATAGCCTGGTTCTTGTTGACACCATTTCAGAAAGGTCACATATGAATGTTAGCTTCAGCTGTGCAGTTGGAAGGTCAGAGGAGGTGCCCCTTGTCTAACAAAGAGAAAGGGACCAATCAGCCCAGGGACTTGGGAACCTGGGACTATATCATTTTAGTCTTTTTTCCCAGGTCTCTGGCAGAACCAAAACACTCAAGTTTACTATACACTCAGGTTCAGTACCGAACTGCCCACTTCAAAGAGCTCTCTGAATTCTTACTCTCCTGCCTAAAGACAAACACGAGGGGATGCAGCTGTTTTTACTTTGTTCTCCAAGTGGGAGCATCCTCTCTGTCCCATTACACTTCCTTATATTGTGATGACTGGCTGCAGGGCAAGGCTGAGGTAGAAATAAGTATCAGACAAAAGACCGTCAGAGCTGAAAGAGGCCGTGGGGATTTTGTCCATAACACACTTCTTATCACAGACTACACACTTGGGTCCCAGATGGCTCAGATATATTTATTGAAGATGTGGAAGTTCTAACAGTTCTGTGAAATGGGAAACTGACTGACTTTTTAGTCTGTTGAAGGGAAAAAACACCTGGGAAAGTCCAGCTTGAATGTCCCTTCTCTGAGTCTTTTTTCTCTGTCCGTGGTTACTAACTTAGCCAGAAGTATGTTTCCAAATCCTCTTTCCCCTCTCTTTTCAGGATTTGTCTAACATGGCTCCCATTGTCTTAGACTATGACTTGTTTCTGGTTTCCTATCACTTTTACATGCACTCTTTCATCTTCTGTCAGGTTCTGTTGGTCATCGGACAGTCAGAGTGCTGGGCGCCTCTGTCACAGAGTGGAAAAGTGGGAGAATATACTGTCAACAATCAGACCTCTGATCAAAGGCAGAGATAATCTAGAGCTGAGAGGAGGAACAGAGGACATCACTAGGATTTAAGCTCATCTCTCTCATAATTGAACAGTGTAAACGGTTAGTTTCCTCTCAAGAGAGAAAGGAAATGTGATTTCTGTTCTCTCAATATTTGCACCCCTTGACTGATCTCTCCTTTCCTTCCTAAGGGTTTTAGTGTGTTTTCATTAATATTATGTGGATTTGGAATGAAGGGATTTGGGGGTACCAGAGTGTGTGTGGGGTATTGTAAGTATTTTTTGTTGTTTTATTTTGTTTGAGTTTAGTTTGTTTTACTTTGGGGAAAGCAGATATTTTCAACACTTAGTTCCTAACAACTTGAAAAACAAAAGATTAGGTAGAACAAAGACATTTCTTAAATAAGGAAGGGAAACCAAGAGGCTTATTCTCTCTTGGGCATGAAAATCATCCAAGGATACATAGGGCAGGTGAGGGGAAACTTACTCAGGGACAGATGGAAGTTGGAGGGCGGTAGGGTGGACCATGCCAAGTTCTTACAGAGAAATGGTGAATGCCATGCTGTGGTAGTGGAGATTGAGCAGATTTGAGAATAGCTACATTGGTGTAGGGTGGA
Organism: Equus quagga; assembly: GCF_021613505.1. Taxonomy (NCBI): domain Eukaryota; kingdom Metazoa; phylum Chordata; class Mammalia; order Perissodactyla; family Equidae; genus Equus; species Equus quagga. The sequence goes on from NC_060276.1 coordinate 6,848,715, forward strand.
TTGGGCAGAGAAGCCACCTGAAGCCATGCTGTGTGCAGTGCCCTATTTAGGAAGATGCTATTCACATATACTGTATTATGAAGTGCGCCTTTCTGAATAGCGTAATGCTCAACGAGTACAACTTCTGTGGTGGCTGAAGTCCCTGAGGAAAATTTGTCCCAAATAAGTCATTCACTGGTCTATAATCCTTTATTCTAAAGAGATATTATCAATGAGAAGGATATTTGCCCTGGGGATATAGCCCTTCCTGTATTCTGCTAAGGAAAACTCCCTGATTTAGACAATACCAAGACTCGGTCAACATGGTGCTCTCTATACTCAGCAATATAATCCTACTCCATCTTCATAAGAGCAACAGGGATCCCTGGTGGACTCTCTGTTGGAATTTCAACATGATTTTAGGCAGGTCCCATATAAGCACAGGACATCAGAAAACCCCAGGTTGGACATGGACCTGGCAGCTAAGATTAAATGGGATATCCTCCGATTTGTTCAACTGAGAAATCACCAAGCATATACTGTATGCAAATCCATCTGTGAGGTGCTGCAGATACAGTAAGACAACAGGACAGGCAGAACGTGCTGACTTCCAGAAGCTGATATGCTGCTAGCACAAATATATGATAGCTAGTAAATGAGTGGACTATGAACTATGTGCAACAGCCCGAAGTACTGTGGGGAAACAATAAAGTGTATTGAGAGTTGGGCAGTGCTCCAGAAAGGAGGAGATGTGGCAATTTCAGGTAGAGTGGTCAGAGAAAGCTTCACTGAGAAGACACTATTTGAGCAAAGTCCTGAATTAGGTAAGGAATAGAATCAATCTCCAGTCTCTCAAAGCTCCAAAATGTCACCGCTTCCTAGACAGTGAAAGGCAATCTCAGTTTTTCCTGTTGATTTTTTCTTGTTGTCCATATCCAATTCCACCCCACATAGTTCTTTCCTGTTCCAAGAGATTTTGTGATGCAAATTCATGGGAATATTGAGGCACTTTGGTTTGAGAAGTGAAAAGGAAAGGGGAGCACACAAACAAAGAGGCTGTCAAGCTGTGTAATAGATCCCCAGGACAGGAGAATAGGAGTCAAGGGAAATAAGAAAAAAAAATAGCTGTTGCCATGATTCTTTATGTAGAGGGGATTTCTCTTCCCTGGGAGGTTTCCAAAAATCACCAGTCATAAATTGAATGTGTTTTTCAGGAAAGGAAATTGAAGATATTTTAAATTATGCTTTTGCCAGCACTGATTATCCTTGACCACGAGGAATCCAGATGCGAGACTGAAACATCAGTTTCTTGTTTTAAAGGAGTTGCAGCTGCCTGTTAAACTGATCGTGGCTGCGCACAGGTATGTCTGGGAGAATAATCTAACTTGCTATCCTCTACCAACCTAAAGCCAGTACATGGCTATGATGGCTCATGCTTGTGCTTCTGCATTCCTACTAGAGTGAACTGAGAACAACCTAGCACAAGACAACATGGTGGTAAAAGGGCAGGATTAATTGGGCAGATAGATTGCAGTCAAGCTCTCTGATAACAGAGCTCATCACTACTGCCATGTCAACAGGAGATTGGATCCTCTCTACTATGATTTACTTTATCTCCCATGGGAAATGGAAAGGAAAGTGGTGTTTCCTCATTTTGGGTGATCTGCACAGAGAGAACAGAGACAAAAGTGGCCAGTAGTCCTTCAGACACTCATTTGGGAAGAGTCAGTATGATGGCGAATAATGTTGAGAAGTGTTTGTCTTCTTGGAAATACTGGTAGATTTGGAAAAAAATGTGGGGCTTCCTGCATCTATGAATATAGGCCACAAATTTTTCCTGTTAAAGAAAGACAATTTCAAGACTTTCAGACACAAAGATGATTTCCTTTACCTCAGTCTTCATTGTTGTTTCAATGAAAACATATAAACTAGGTATGATGTTTCCCAAACCTGCCCACCTCCCTATCTAAAAGACCTTTCAGACTCTAGTTGTCAAGTTCTAAAACAAACTCCAATTTAAGACTGGGAATCTTCTCAGCTGAACTTCCTTCCAATGTTTTCAGGCTCATTATATATATGTATATATATATATATATATATATATATATATATATAGTTTAGCATTTTGTTTTATACACAATACTACAGCTTCTTTTTAGTGAACACTTCTGTGAATTTAGCTGAATGTGAAATTTGTATAGCAGTGACAAAGTTCAAGATAAGAATAGTACCACCATGTCAAAAAAAAAATCCTATCAATTCTTTTGGAGTCAAAACTTCCCTCAATTCCCCGACTCTGGAATCCGTTTACCATGCTTGATTCCCTATATTTTGGGGCTCCAGGCTCAGTATTCCCAGAGAAACAAGGGCATCTAGTACCATGTATCTTAGATAAAAAATGCAAAAACATGCTGAAAATGGCCTTTCTCCAGGAAAAGGCTCAGAAAACCCAGGTGCTAAGAAGAATGTAAGGGCATCCCTGGGCTCCAAGCTCATATCTGTCTTGTAGATCACTCCTGTTAAGTAAAAAGTTTTTTTCTTTTTAACTGCAGAGTCTGAGAAAGAAAAGGGGCTTCTACTCTCTCCATCCCACCAATAACTGATCATTTTCTCCCGCTTTGATTTCAGGATCTTATGTGTTTTCCCTGCTTATTCTGTGGTTCAAGTTGAGTTAAGTAACTTAGGTAGAGGGTCTCAGATCTTTGAGTGATAAGGCTGAAGTTGGTGTGATGGAGGGTATTTTCTGCATAACTGGATCTGAGGAATGCAAATTGCTTAGTAATGCTTTATTATAAGAATGGGGAAAAGAGCAAGATAAGGCATGCAAGGATATTTCTTCCATGAGTAAGAGAACCTAGGAAAAAGGCTTAAAAGTTTTCAGTTCTGGAAACTGCCATATAAAACCTGCAACATATGAGAGGGTGGCACTTGGGAGGGATGGATGAGGAAAGACAGTGGCGTGGGTGCTGCACAGGTCCTTTGGACAAATATCAGTGGCCACTTACAGCCTGAAAACATTGTATGATTGTTTCAAAAGTGCATGAGTGTATTTTTAGGTGGGGTTATCATCCCTAGACATTCTTTTTGTGGTACCCTACTCCAGAGAATGGCAATCATGTATAACTAAATGTGATTGACACCTCTGTGAGTGGAATAATGCATGACTTGTACAACATAGACGATGGCACTGTGGGTGCATTGGGAGTGTTTAGTTGCATGCAGAGGCATGCTTTCTTTAGAGTGCAGGTATGCACCTCCCCCGACCCCCGACCATCCTAGCCCCTCGTGATAGTTTCCATCAAGGCAACTCTCTTAGGTGCCTTTTTAGAGACAAGCCCTAGGAAATGAAGGTTCCATGAGAAATCTTCCTATTGTTTCTTCTGGGATTCATATCCCTTTTTCCCAAAGTTGCCTGACAGAAATGGGAAGAAAACTTTCAGTGCAGTCATGGTGTTCCTCATTGCCTGTGGAGTATTTTTCCTTTTTGTAGAAACTTTTCCCTACACCATCCCAAATCCTTTAACCTGTTCTCCCCTGTCAGCTCCCCTCACTGTTTTCAAAGCTTCTACTTTAGGCCTTCCCAAACTCCAAACTGCTTCTCATTCTCTACGCTCCTGAAGCTCAAATCTTTTTAGTCTCAGGTGTTGAAGCTCTTTCTTTCTTCATGGTCCTAGAAGACCATTCTTTTAAAAATACCTTTGAATCAACTATAAGTTAACAATTTTTTAAGGTTTATGCATAATACCCAGAAAATTTTACTCATTGAAATGATTTTATTTTGTTACCTGTTAAGAGTTATGTACCTTTTGTTATCATACAGAGGAGGCAGTTGGAGATGGCAAGCATCATATGCTCCGGTGTATCATCTGGACTGGAGAGGTGTCAGTGAAGGAAGACACACATTTTACATCCTCATGTTGTACAAAAGAAGGTAAGCTGGTGCCTCCCCTCTAATTCTGATCAAGGAGTTGAGGTAGAAATGGGCCCTTTTGGTATTTTGTCTATAATAATAAGCCATAGGGATCACCATACTTCAATCCTTTGTAAAAGTTTACTTATAAGAAGGGAGAAATTGTTCTCTTGTCTCTTACCATCATGGTCATTCTAAAAATGTGTACTGATATTGATCACATTACTTTGATTGTGGTTTGATTTTGGTTTTTTAAAATTTCATTTTCTGTCTTTTCATATATTTTTACATGTATTTTTGAAGACAGTTTTTGGATGTTTTATGTATGGGATTTAGATGCAAATTTTTTTATGTGTTTACTTATTTTCATTTTGAGTCCTTGATTATTTGGTTGTTGTTTATCTGTCTTATCTGTAAATAAATGGGATATAAAGCAGCCCTATGCCCTAAAGGCTCCCTCAGTTCCAAAGAGATTCACAGACAGAATTTTGTTCTTGGATCACTGACCCTGAGAAATAACCATTTAAAGATTAACCTACAATAGGACTCTCCTTTTAAGGTGGATAATTCTCTGTGTTTTGAAAAATACATATCATACTGTATCGACCATCATGGTCATGAAACAGAAGAGTTCCATTGCCCCCAGATTACCTCATACTGCCCCATGTAGTAAAACCCCACCCCAACCTAACCCCAGAAACCACTGCTCTGTCTTCCATCCTTAAAATTTATCTTTCCCAGAATAATATATAAATGCAATCACACAGTATATTGCTGTTTGGTCTGGCTCCTTTCATTTAACAAAATGCATTCAAAATTCTCCCATATTTTTATGTGAATCAGTATTCTCTTTATTTTTATTTCTAAGTAGTATTACAGGTCAACGTGAAGGAAATCTCAGTTGTTTCCAGTTGTTGGTGATTATAAACAAAGCTGCTGTAAACCATTACATACAGATATATGTGTGAAGACAAGTTTCTTGTCACTATAAATAGTATAAATAGCTAGAATGTAATTGCTATGTCTATGCAAAGTTTATGTTTAAATTGGTAAGAAATTGAAAAAAAAATCCTGTTTTTCAGAGTAACTTTACTATTTTGTGTTTCCATGCGAGATACAGTTGCCCAAATAATCACCAGCACTTGGAATTTACAATTTTTAAACAATTCTATAATGTTTGTAGATTTAGTAACTGATTTACAATGTTTTTATATTTTGGTTTAAGCTTGTACTTCTTTACTGACTAATTATATTGACTGTTTTTTATGTACTTATTTGCCATCCACAATTTTCTGTGGTGAACAGTCTGTTGAGATATTTTTCCTAATTTATTGAGTTCTTTATTTCTCATTGTGGAATTTTCAGAGTTTATTGTATATTCTCATTATAATTCTTTTACCAAAAATCTAAATTGTGTATATTTTCTCTCTCTGTGGTTTATTGATTTAATTATATTGTGCTTTCAATGTGATATCTGGGCTTTTAGTCTTAGATACATGAATCTTGGTGGACAGATTTTCTTTCAGCATTTTGAGTATGTCATCCCACTGTCTTCTGCCCTCCATGGTTTCTGATGAAAAGTTAGCTGTTAATCTTATCGAGGATCCCTTGTATGCAATGAATGGATTTTCTTTTGAAGCTTTCAAAATACCCTGTTAAAAAACAAACCATAAAACCCCCACAAAATTCCCTCTCTCTCCCTGTGCTCTGCCAGCCCCAAGAGATTAAATATAATATCTTCCAGTCAGGATTTCTTTGTGTTTATCCTACTTTGGGTTTGTCACACATTTTTGATGTGTAGATTAATATTTTTCATCATATTTAGGAAGTTTCAGCCATATTTCTTTAAGGTTTTTTTCTGATTCATTCCCTTCCTCCTCTCTTGGTATTCTCATCGTGCATATTTTGTTGTGCCTTCTGATGTTCCACCATTCTCTGAGGCTCTACTCATTTTTCTGCATTCATTTTACTCTCTATTTTTTGTAAAGTATTATCACTATCAACCTGTTTTCAAGTTATTGATTCCTTCTTCTGTTAATTCAAATCTATTGTTGAGCTCCTCTATTGATTTATTATTTCAGATATTGTGCTTTTAAACTCTAGAATAGTCTTTTCTTACAAAATATTCTCTACCTATTTTTTGATATACACGTTTGACAAGATATACATCTTGATATTCATGTCATCATAACTTCCTTTACTTTTCAAATAATGGCTTATTTCTTTCAAAATATAATGTTTGCTTTAAAGTCTTTATCTATTAGTATGATATTTGGAACCTCTCACAGGAAGTCTCTGTTGTCTGCTTTTCCTCTATGTATGGGATACATTTTCCTTTCCTTTGCATGTCTCAAAATTTCAATTGAAAGCTGGACATTTTATATGATTAATTTATCAATGCTGGATAATTATCCCATTTCCCTTGGATTGTTTTGTTTTGTCATTGTTGTTTTCTGCTGGTTTATTTTTATACTGACTTGGCAATAGTCTATTAGTGAAGTTTTGTCTGCTGCATGAAGCAATTTGTGTGTTTTTTTTTTTAATTAGGGCACAGTCTTCAGTATGCACACAGTCATTCTGAGAAGACAGTAGTTTTAGTGGAGCACTCTTTGACTCTTTCTTTTACTGATCTCTCTGTCAAGCTGTCTGCCTCTGTGTGTATCACACCTAGCCCTTACACTTCCTCATTGCAGGCAGATTGTTATATAGTTTTCAAAATGCTATAGGCAAAAATTACTCCAGAGTTTGATCTAAATAGTTCGGACTCTTTTGTGTGGGTAGTTTTAAGGTAAGTCTTTGAGATTTGTTCTGCTACCATGAGGGCTTTTATTAACTATCTCTTCCCTGGATCTCTCTGGTAAACAAGCTGGTCGTTTTTTAGCTTCTTGCTCTGGGAGTCCTATAGGCTCATTTTATTTACTGACCACCAAAATATACGTTGATTTTGAGAATCTGGTTAGGCTTGACATTTCTCACATTCTGTTACAAATAAAGTCATGCTCTTTAGGGAGAGCCTTAACGTTCTCTGTTATTCAAGCCAGCCTCTCATACTGGGAAACATATTGGAATCACTAATCTGGAACTGGCATTACAGGCAGCGGCCTGCTTCTCTTAGAGTGACATTTCTGCTTTATAAGGAGGATGCTTATCAGTGGCAATAGATCTTGGTCTCTTGACTTGCCACACCTAATGTGTAACCTCTACCCAATGACTGAGCTGGGGCAAAGTAAATTAGAGATACAGTATTCTCAGATGCTGCACCTGTGACAGAGCCACCACTCTGTGATAGTGGGCTGAGTGATGAAACAGTGCCCCTGAGCTCTCGCCACATGCACCTGGTATTTAGCTTCTGAAACCTTAAACTGGGTTTGTGGAATATATGAGAAATTCTAGAGGACTGCAACTTCCATGAGTACACTGTACCTCTTGATTGGGAGCTAGAGGGAGAGTCGATGGCCTTTCATAGACCATAGTCACCCTAAATATTCAAACTGCTGCCTCTAGCATCAATTCACCATCTCTACGTCCCTATATAGTAGTGTCTTAGACTGAGTTTTTCCGGGGAAATGTAGGCACCATATAGCATATCTCAGAGTGGGAAAATGCAATAATATGTTCTAAACAATCTTGTTTTGGGGAAAGACTCAGAAAACCCAAGAGCTGAAGGAATGTAAGGGCATCCTCAGGTGTCAGGTGTGTTTTACATCTTGTAGATCACTTGTAGAAGGTAAAATGTGCTTTTTACACCAGTATGTCTGAGGAGGAAAAGGGATTTCTACTCTCTTCATGCCACCACCTACTGTTTATTCTCTTGTTCTTTACTTCTAGGATCATGTGTGCTTTCCTTGATTATTCTGTTTCTCAGGAGTTTAAGTAGGTAACTCAGGTAAAAGGACTTATATCAGGTGAGTCAAGCATGGGCTGGCGACATGAACTATATTTACTGCTTAATTAATGGATCTGGGAAATACAAACTATTTGTCAATGCTTTATATATAACAATGAGAAAAGGAACAGGATAAGGTATGCAAGGATATTTCTTCCATGAGCAACAGAACCTAACAGTATGAATTAATATTTATCAGTTCTGAAAACTGCCATGTGAAAGCTCCAACATGTGAGTAGATAGCACACAGGAGGGAAGTATGAGGACAGACAGTGGATTGAGTGCTATAGAAGTCCTTTGTACAAATTCCACTGGTCACTCACAGCCTGAAAACACTAAAAGGTTATTTCAAAGGTGCATGAGAGGCTGTTTAGGCAGGGCTGCCATCCCTAAACATACTGTGTGTGGTACCCTACTGCAGACAGTGGCAATCATGTATAATTAAAAATGATTGACACCTCTGCAAGTGTAGTAACACATGACACATGAGATATATGTGATGACACCGTGGCTGCATTGGGAGTGTTTAGTTACTTGCAGAGCCATGCTTTCCCTAGAGTGCCAGTAGGCCACTCTTACACACCCTCCATCCCTGTGCTGGACTACTTCAGAGAACTCTCTTAGGTACCTTCTCACAGGCAAGGCCTAAGAATATAAGGTCTCCAAAATGCATCCCACTGAGTTCTTCTGAGACTCATATCAATTTTTCTAAAGTTGCCCGATTGAAATGGGAACGAGGCTTTCTGTGCTATTATGTTGTTTCATTCTGCCTGGGCAGTAGTACGTATTCCTTTTGCAGAACTTATTCCTTACCCAAAAAAACAAATTTGTTAAAGCATTCTCACCGATTAGCTCCCCTCCCTATTTTTAAGGCTTTTCCTTAACTTTCTGAGGCTCAGAATATTTTCTATCTCAGGTATGAGAGTTTTTTCTTTCTACATGTGCCTAGAACATGCTTTTGAAAGAGTTTTTGAAACCCATTTAAATCACCAATTTATTAGGGTTTGAACATCAAACTGAGAAACTTGTTTCTCTTGATATTATTTTTTATTGTCCCTTTTTAAAAAATCTATGTATCCTGGGGCCAGCCCGGTGGCACAGAGGTTAATAAGTGCACACGTTCCACTTCAGCAGCCTGGAGTTCGCTGGTTCAGATCCTGGATGCGGACATAGCACCTCTTGTCAAGCCATGCTGTGGTAGGCGTCCCACATATAAAGTAGAGGAAGATGGCCATGGATGTGAGCTCTGGGCCAGTCTTCCTCAGCAAAAAGAGGAGTATTGGCAGCAGATGTTAGTTCAGGGCTAATCTTCCTCAAAAAAAAAAAAAAGAAACAAATCTATATGTCCTTACTTTTGCTCTTGCTTTCCTTTTTGTGTCCCTTCCTAATGCAGTGAGAAGAAAGAAAAAGAGAAAGAGGGAAAGGGAGAGAGAAGACAGAGAATCAATAGACCAATAGTCCAGCTCGTTTTATTATTGAGCAGGGTACTAGTCACAGGTGAAGGACGTCAGAGTTTTTTCTAGTTGTTAGCAATTATGAATAAAGCTACTCCATATATTTGCATACAGATGTTCATGTGAACACAAGATTCATTTTACTTGTGTAAATATCTAGGTATGTCAACAGCAGTTTCCAATTCTGTAAGTAAGGAGCTTGGAAGTCACTACTTCATCCTTACAACAAATAAAAAGCTGAGTAGACTGAAAAAATCAACCACTCTTCTTGGATTTGTAGGAAAGGGAGGAAATAGAGCAAACAACTGCCTCCAAGATTGGAGAGACAAACAAGCTTATGAACTCAGAGACTCAGGAGCAGAAACCACTGTGGGAACTAGTGCCAAGGTAGGCAAACCTGAACTCTAATGGATGAGTTGCTGCAGGCTCAGTGTGGACAGCTCCAAAAGTTAAAAACTCCAGTGGGACCCAGTCATGGAGGGGCCCTACAATTTTGTAAGATTTACCTTCTGGGGATTGACAAGATTCCCACAGTAAATATCAGAGAAATAACACCTTGGCCTTTTGGCATCGGGAGGGAAAAAGGAATCATTTTGAAATAAGCCAGAGCACTCTGCTCTTTTGAACAAGGCCTGCCTACGGGAGAAACTAGTTAACCACAGCCTAACCTGCTGGGGTATTATCTAGAGCCAAATGGGCATGGGGAAGGGAAACACCCAACTCCAGCTGGCTCTGGCCTTTTATCTGGGAGAAGGGAAATACACAGCTCGAGCCCACTCTAGCAATCCTGTCCTACCTAAGAAGGGAGGAAAAAGTGAGAGACACTTGTGAAGTTCACAGTCCACAGGCATAGACTTAGAAAAGCATGAGGCCTAATCACAGGACGATGAACACTTCCTCCCCCTGCCCCGCCCCCCCCGCCACAGTACTGAAGGCCTATTTACAGCAGTTCCTTTCACCCAGTACATCATGTCCAGCTGTCTGTGTGTAAACACAAGTTTCATTTTACTTGTGTAAATAGCTAGGAGTGGAATTCCTGGGACTTATGGCAAGTGAAGATTAAACGTAAAATAAATTTTAAGACATTTTAAGAAAAAAGCCCTTTAACAGAACTACTTTAACATTTTGTGCTGCCGTAAAAAATGTATCAAATTTCCAGTTACCCATATCCTCAGCAGCACTCAACATTGGCAGGTTTTTTTGTTTTGTTTTGTTTTGCTTCTGTGTTAGCCATTCTAATATTTGTAGATTTTTGTCATTGTGGTTTTAATTTGCATCTTTATATTGACTGCAAATATTGACTATCTCTTAATGTACTTATCTGCCATTTATATTCCAAATTTTATTGCATTGTTCGATTTATAATTAATGACATTTAAAATTGTTTATATATTCTGAATACAACACCTTTGAAATAAATGTGATTTGCATATATATCAGTCTGCATTTTTTCATTCTCTTAATCATGTGTTGTGCAAATCAAATGATTTCAGTTTTGGTGAAGGCAACTGATCCTTTTTTATTTTATGAGTTGCTCTTTTAATGCCATATGTAACAGCTTTTAGCCTTAGATATATCTTTTGTTGGACTATGTTTTGTTTCAGTACTTTGAATGTATCCACCCACTAACTTCTGGCCTCAATGGTTTCTGATGAAAAGTCAATTGTTAATCTTATAGGATCCCTTTATACAATGAGTTGTTTTCCTCTTGCAGCTATTAACATTCTCTCTTTTTCTTCAGCATCAGCAGGCTAAATACCTTTCTTGCTCTGGATTTCTTTTGTTTAATGCTGTTTGGAGTTTGTTGCTTTTATTGGATGTGTAAGGTTATTCATCAAATTTAGGAAATTTTCATTTTCAAAAACACATATTGGATTTTTTTGTCCTTTCTCTCCTTTCCTGCTGATAATCCCACAATGCATATTTTGTACACTTACATTCTGGGGTTCCACCTTTCTTGAGGCTCTGCTCATTTTTACTTGTTCATTTTGCTCTATTTTCTTTATATACATTGTCACTATCAATTTGTAGTCAAATTCATGGATTCCTTTTTCTGCTAATTGAAATCCACTGTTGAGAGCCTCTATTGAATTTATTAATTTCAGTTATTGTAGTTTTAAAATACAGATTTTCTGGGGCTGGCCCCGTGGCCGAGTGGTTAAGATCGCGCGCTCCGCTGCAGGCGGCCCAGTGTTTCATTGGTTCCAATCCTGGGCATGGACATGGCACTGCTCATTGAACCACGCTGAGGCAGCATCCCACATGCCACAACTAGAAGGACCCACAATGAAGAATATACAACTATGTACTGGGGGGCTTTGGGGAGAAAAAGGAAAAAAAATAAAAAATAAAATCTTTAAAATACAGATTTTCCTATTTTGAAAAATATTTTCTACCTCTGTATTGCTATATTGTATAGATTAGACATTGTCATCATAACTTCCTTTACTTTTCAAGCATGGCTTTTATTCTTTTGGAAAACTTTATAACCATTGCTTTAAAGTATTTAGCTTAATATAACTTCTGGGCAATCTCATGGGCAGTTTCTGTCATCTGTTTTTGTCCTGTGTAAGGGTTACATTATCTTTTTTTTGCCCATCTCATAATTTCCTGTAAAATAGCACAGCCAGCACTCTAAATACTGATACTCTTCTCCTGGGGATTGTGTTATTGTTGTCATCTGGTTTTTATTTGTTTATTGAATTGACTGGGGTATGTCAGTGAAGTCTATTTCATCTGCTATAAGTTTTTTATGTTGTTCCTCAGAGGGCACAGCCTTATGCAGGCACACAGTCACTCTGAGATGACAGTAGTTATAGGAGGATTCTCTTTGTTTCTTTTCTTGATCTCTCTGTCAAGCTGTCTGCATCTGTGTGTATCACACCTAGCTGTTAGGTTTCCTAATTGAAGACTGATTTTTCTATAGTTTTCAAAAACGTCATGGGAAAAAAAATCCCTCAGAGGTAAATAAAATAACTTGAAACACTGTGAACAAGTAATTTTTTGTAATCGTCTTTCATATTTGTTCTGATATTAGAATGGCTCTTATTAGCTGTCTCTTTACCTGGTAGTACTCACTGGTAGACAAGCTGGCCTATGGTTTAGCTTGTTGCTCTCATACCATTAACAGTCTTATCTCATTTACGTACCTCTAAATCTGCATTGTTTTCTGGAGTGCCATTAGACTTGACTTTCCTCATACTGTGTTACAAATAAAGTCGTATTTCTAAAGAGAGCTTTAGTGCCCTCTGTTATTCAGACAAGCCTCTCACACTGGACAGAAATCTCTGATTCACTGCTCAGGAACTTGGGATAGGGGCAGTGACTTGCTTCTCTCATGATGACACTCCTGCCATATGTACAGGGTGCTGATTGGTGGTGGTAGATTCTGGGCTTCTCAACTTGCCTGACCTGGTCTTGAAACTCTGCCTGACAGTCATTCTCAGACAAAGATGATCAGGGATACAGTATTCTTAGCCTGCCACAACCACAGTACAGCCTCCACCCTATGATAGTGGGCTGAGTGTAGAAATAGTGCCCCTGACCTCTCACCGCGTTTACCTGGTATTTAGCCTCAGCAGCAGAAAGCTGGGAGTGGAGCAGATGAGAGATGCTGGCGATTTGCTCCTTCCATGAAGATACCATAATCCTTGAGCAGGAGCTCAAGAGAGTTAACCCCATAAAATAGGTCACATTCACCTCATTACTTCAGTCTCTAGGCTCTGGCATTCAGTTACATATTTGTTTCCATATGTCTTGGTGTCCCAGACTAATCTGTCTAGGTGAATGAGGGCATTTAGTTGCAGGTCTCAAAAAGTAAAAATGCAAAAACATGCTCTAAAATTATTAATCTTGCTCAGGAAAAGGCTCAGAAATCTCACAAACTGAAAGCAATATAAGGACATCCATAGGTGCTTAGAACATTTTATATCTTGTAGATAATTCCTAGTAGGTGAGATAGGCTTGTTTTCACTCCTAGATCTGAAGGGAGCAAGGGATCTCTACTTTCCCCATCACACCAACCACTGATTATTCTCCCATTCTTTGCTTCTAGGATCCTGTGTATTTTCCCTGCTTATTTTGTGATTCAAGAGTTGAGGTATGTACTCAGGTAGAAAGACTCAGATTTTTGGATGACTAGCACAGTGTGGTGATGTGGAGTATATTTTCTGATTAATTATTGGATCTATAGAATGCAAACCACTTGCTAGTGCTTTATATATAACAATGAGAAAAGAAACAGGATAAGGCATGCAATGATTTTTCTTCCATGAGCAGAAGAACTTAACAGGAGGGCTTAAGGGTTCATAATTCTGAAAATTTCCTTGGAAAAACTCCAAACTGTGAATGAATAACACTCAGGGAAGGGTGAGTATGGAAAGACAGTGGAGGTCCTTTGTGCAAATGCCAGTGGTCACTCACAGCCTGAAGACATTGAAGGGTTTTTGAAAGGAGCATGAATGGGTGATTAGGCTAGGCTGCCATCCTTAGACATTCGTTGTGTGGTACTCTACTCCAAAGAGTGGCAATCATGTGTAATTAGATGTGATTGACACCTCTGTGAGTGGAGTAACATGTGACACATGCGGCACAGGTGATGACACTGTAGGTGCATTGGGAGTGTTTAGTTGCTTGCAGAGGGATGCTTTCCCTAGAGTCCAGACATTTCCCCTACCTAATATCCTCCACTCTGTGGGACTAGCTCAGGGAACTCTCTGGATAAATTCTCAGAGGCAATTCCTAGGAACTGAAGGTCCTGGAGAAAACTTCCCATTGAGTTTCTTTTGGGATTCATATCCCTTTTACCAAAGTTGCTTGACTGAAATGGGAACAAGACTTTAGTGCTTTCATGGTGTTCCTCTCTACCTGTATTTGTCCATTTTTCAGAAATTATACCCTACCCCAAACCCCAAATATGATAAAATGTTCTCACCTATCAACCCCCCTTCCCATTTTCAATTATTTTGCTTCAGACTGTGGCAAATCCCCTCGTGCTTCTCAGATACCTACCGTGCTGAAGCTCAAAGTATTTTTTCCTCTCAGGTATTAAGCCTCCTTATTTCTTCATAGACCTAGAAGATGCTCATTCTTATGAAAATATGTTTAAATCTAGTATAAGTCATCCGTTCATTAAGGCTTGTGCATCCTACCCAGACAATATTTTGTTTGATTATTTTATTTAGTTCATTTAAAAAATTATATATCTTTTGGGGCCAGCCTGGTGGTGTAGTGGTTAAGTTTGTCTGCTCCACTTCAGGGGCCCAGTGTTCACAGGTGCAGACCTAGCACTACTCGTCAAGCCTTGCTATGGCGGCGTCCCACATAAAATAGAGGGAGATTGGAAAAAACTTTAGCTCAGCAACAATCTTCTTCAAGCAAAAAGAGGAAGATTGGCAACAGATGTTAGCTAAGGGTCAATCTTCCTCACACACACACACACACACAAAATTATGCATCTTTTGCTTTTCTGAGGGGAGGGGCTTAGAAATGGTAAGCACCATATGCCTGGGTGCCGCCATGTGGACTGGAGAAATGTCTAGGGAAGCAAGACTCTAATTTCACATTCTTATGTTATACAAAGGGAGGTAACTTGATGCCTCCCTTCTTTAATTCTGATCAGGGTGTTGAGTCAGAAATAGCTCTTTGTGACATTTTGTCTATATTAATATGCTCTATATATACACACTACTTCAATTCTTTGAAAAATTGTAGTTCCCAAGAGGAGGGATATCGCCTTCTCTTGTCTTTTGCCTTTATGCCTGATTTACCTCTGTCTACTGGGCACAGTGCTGTGATGGATCGTTTGATTTTATTTTTTCATTTTCTGTCATTTGATTAATTTTTTCGTGCATGTTTTTGAGGAAAGTTATACTGTTATAGACGTTTTATATGTCGGGTTTGGGTACAAAATGTGTTCTTTATGTGCTTTCTTATTTTTGTTTTGAATTACCAATTAGTTGGTTGCTGTTGTATTGTTTGTTCTTCAAAGCAACTGGGAAATGAAACAGCTGCATGCCCCAAGGCTCTCCCTCTCTTCCAGAGAGTGTTAGAGGCAGAATTTTCCTCTTGGGACACTGATCCTTAGAAATATCCATTTTAAAATATAAAATACATTAGAAAACTCCTTTTATGGTGTAGAGTTCAATGGGTTTTGAAAATGCCCATAGTCTTGTATCTAATACCAGGGTCATGATAAAGAAGGGTGCTACTACCTCCAAAAATCCCTTATGCTCCCTGTAGCCAGCCCCCACCCCAACCTAACCCCTGACAACTACTGCTCTGTTTTCCATCCTTATATTTTGTCTTTTTGAGGATGTCATATAAATGCAATCATACATTATGTAGCTCTTGGGTCTGGCTTCCAATACTTAAAAAATGTATTTGAGATCTATCCATATTTTTGTGTGAATGTATATGTATGTATGTATATATATGAATATATATATAATAATTGCTAAGTAACATTCTAGTCGCAGGTGAAGGAAATCTGGATTGTTTCCAGTTGTCCATAATTATGAATATACCTGCTTTAAATCTTAGTAGATAGAGTATTTGTGAATATATGTTTCATTTCACTTATATAGTTAAGGGTGAGATTGCTGAGTCACATGGAAAATGTATGTTCAAATTTATGAGAAACTGGATGAAAACATTTTCCAGAATGACTTCACCATTTTGTGTTTTCATGAACAATGTGTCAGAGATCAAGTTGCCCAAATCCTCACAAGCACTTGGTATTGACAGGCCTTTTTGTATGTTTTACTTTATGATTTTTTAAACCACTTTATTGAGGACTAATTGACTTACAAAATGTTGTACATATTTAATACATACAACTTGATGAGTTTGGAGATAAGTGTATAGCTGTGAAACCATCATCATAATCAGTGCCATAAACATGTATTACTATTTTTTAAATTGAGTTCATAATAGTTTAAAAGTTTGTGAAATTTCAATTGTACATTATTATTTGGCTTTGTAGAATGAGTTAGGAAGTTTCCCCTCCTTTTCAATATTTTGGAAGAGTTTGAGAAGGGTAGGTATTAAATCTTCTTTGACTCTTTGGTAGAATTCTCCAAGGAAGCCGTCTGGTCCTGACTTTTATTTTTTGGGATGTTTTTGATTACTGTTTCAATCTCTTTACCTGTGATTGGTCTATTCAGACTATCTATTTCTTCTTGATTCAGCTTTGGGAGGTTGCAAGAGTCTAAGAGTTTATCTATTTTTCTAGATTGTCTAATTTGTTGACATATAGCTTTTTGTAGTTTTTTCTTATAATCTTTTGTATTTCTGTTGTATCTGTTGTACTTTCTCCTCTTTCATTTCTAATTTTATTTATTTGAGCTCTCTCTTTTTTTTCTTTGCCAGTCTGGCTAGGAGGTTTGTCAATTTTGTTGATCTTCTCAAAGAACCAGCTCTTTGTTTCATTGGTCCTTTCTACTGTCTTTTTGTTTTAATTGCATTTATTATTGCTCTGATTTTAATTACTTCCCTCCTTTCTGCTGACTTTAGGCTTTGTTTCTTCTTTTTCTAATTCAGTTACGTGTAGTTTGAGTTCGCTTATTTGGGATTTTTCTTGTTTAAGGTGAGCCTGTATTGCGATGAATCTCCCTCTTTGTACCACTTTTGCTACATCACGTATGAGTTAGTATGGTATGTTTTCATTTTTATTTGTCTCCAGATATGTTTTTATTTCTCCTTTAATCTCTTCAATGATCCATTGGTTGTTCAGTAGTGTTTATTTAGTCTCTACATCTTTGTCCCTTTCACAACTTTTTTCTTGTAGTTGATTTCTAGTTTCATAGCATTACGGTCAGAAAAGATGTTTCTCACTATATCAATCTTCTTAAATTTATTGAGGCTTGCCTTGTTTCCCAACATATGGTCTATCCTCGAGAATGTTCCATGAGTGCTTGAGAGGAATGTATATTCTGCTGGTTTTGGATGGAATGTTCTATATATACTAAGTCCATCTTGTCTAGTTTTTCATTTAATTCCACTGTTTCATTGTTGACATTCTGTCGGGATGATCTATCCATCGATGTGGGTGGGGTGTTGAGATCCCCTACCATTATTGTGTTGTTGTTAATGTCTCCTTTTACATTTGTTAATAGTTGCTTTATGTTCTTTGGTGCTCCTGTGTTGGGTGCATAGATATTTATAAGCATTATGTCTTCTTGGTGGAGTGTCTCTTTGATCATTATATACTGTTCTTCTTTGTCTCTCTTCACCTGTCTTATCTTGAAGTCTACTTTGTCTGATATAAGGATTGCAACACCAGCTTTCTTTTGTTTGCCATTAGAATGGAGTATCATCTTCCATCCCCTCACTCTGAGCCTGTGTTTGTCACTGGAGCTGAGATGTGTTTCCTGGAGGCAGCATTTTGTTGGGTCTTGTTCTTTAATCCATCCCCCTACTCAGTGTCTTTTGATTGGAGAATTCAATCCATTTACATTTACAGTGATTATTGATATATGAGGGCTTAATGCTGCCATTTTATCACTCATTTTCCAGCTTTCCTGCATTTCCTTTGTCTCTCGTCCCATACATCTTGCATTACCAATTCAGTTAGGAAGTTTTTTGTGCTGGCCTTTTTTTCCTCCTCATTTATTATTTGTGTCTCTGTTCTACTTTTTTGTTTAGTGGTTACCATGATGTTATCATGAAAAATCTCTTTGATGAGATAGTCCATTTTCTGATGACCTCTTATTCTCTTAGGCTAAGCTTATTCAGTCTCTTTCCTCTTCCCCTCCTATGTTGTTTTTGTCACATCTTATTCCGTCTTGTGTTGTGAGTTTGTGGTTAAAATGACAAGACTTTCTTTGTTGTTGGTGTTTGCTTCCCTTTGTCTTTAATGTTTTACTGTGTATTTGCTAACCTGTTCTGATGGATAGCTACAATTTTCTTATTTTGTCTACCTATTTATCTCTTTACTCAGGGCTTTTTAACACCTTTCTTCTATTTTTTTTTGAGGTATGAGGGCCTTCTTGAGGATTTGTTTGGCAGGGGGCATCTTGTGGCAATCAACTCCCTTAGCTTTGGTTTATCTGAGAAAGTTTTTATTTCTCCATCATATCTGGAGGATATTTTTACTAGATAGAGTATTCTTGACTGAAGGTTTTGTCTTTCAAAGATTTGAATATATAATTCCACTCTCCCCTACCCTGTAAGGTTTCTGCTGAGAAATCTGCTGAAAGCATGATAGGGGTTCCTTTGTGAGTTATTTTCTTCTGCCTTGTTGCCCTTAGCATTTTTTCTTTGTCATTAACTTTTGCCAGCTTCACTACTATATGCCTTGCAGTAGGCCTTTTAGCATTGATATTTTAGGAGATCTGTTGGCTTCTTTCACATGGATTTCCATCTTTTTCCCAAGGTTTGGGAAGTTGTCCACTATTTCTTTGAACAAACTTTCTGCTCCATTCTCCTTCTCTTTTCCCTCTGGAATACCTATAATCCTTATGTTGCATTTCCTAATTGAGTTGGATATTTCTCAGAGACTTTCTTCATTTCTTTTTAGTCTTACTTCTCTCTCTTCCTCCATCTGAAGCATTTCTATATTTCTGTCCCCAATGTTGCTGATTCGTTCCTCTATGATATCAGCTCTATTGTTCAGGGAATCCATAGTCTACTTTATCTCAGCCATTGTGTTTTTCATCTCCAATATTTTGATTGCTTCTTCTTTATAGTTTCAATCTCTTTTGTGAAGTAGCTCCTGAACTGATTAAACTGTCTGTCTGTACTCTCTTTTAACTCATCGAGTTTTTAGATGATAGGTATGTTGAATTCTCTGTCAGTTAGGTATAGATTTCTGTGTCTTCAGGATTGATTTCTGTGTACTTGTGCTTTTCCTTCTGCTCTGGAGGTTTAATATATTTTTTCCTACTGCTATATGGCATGGATTTTTGCTTCTGCATTGTGATAGTATTTGATCGCTACTTCCACCTGTCACCACTGGGTGGAAGTCAAGACCTGCGTATTGTGAGCCCACTGTAATCCATGGGACAGTCCCAGGTGCTGGTCTGGGGCACCTGGAGGGGGGAGCAAGGGTGCTTTCTTTCTCTTGCATGATCTTGGGGGCTTCTCACTCTGCCCTTGCTATCTGTTCTAGTGGGGTGTTGGCTTGATGAAGACACCCCCAGGAGAGCTAGTTACCTCTCTGGGGGGCTTTTCCCTGGGCTGTGAGGGACTTTGGAGATCTATGGTGTTCCCACAGAGGGCTACCACTCCCTTCCTACTTTTCTCTCAGAACCCATGCACAACCCCTGTGTCACTACCCTTCAGGAAGGAAGAGAAGCTTTCTCTTACCTCATTCCACTTCCTGGGTGGTGGTTACAGCACCAGTATCTTCCAAGGTATGGCTGCATGGGTCATTCAGACGTCTTTTGTGTTGTGTGGATGTCCTCTGTTGGAGTATGAATGCCCTTTTCATTGTATTTTAGAGGGGAGAGTTTATAGGGAGAGCTCATTCTGCCATTATGCTGATGGCACTTCTTCTATGTATTATTATTTTTTTTCAGTCTGTTATGTGTGTAGTTTTAATTTGCATTACCTTATTGACTGAAGATGTTGAGTGTCTCTTCATGTACTTAATATCATCCACATATCTATTTTGATGAGGTATTTGTTGAGGTCTTTTTCACTATTATTTTATTTTTTTACTTTTTATTGACAAGTTTTCAGAGGTTCTTATATATTCTGATTACAAGTCATTGACAGAAATGTGATTTGCAAATATGTTCTCTTCGTCTGAGGTTTGTTATTTTCACTGTGTTTAACAGTGTCTCTTGCAGAGGAAAACTGTTCAATTGTGATGAAGTGTAATTTATCATTTTTTAATTTTATGGATTGTGTTTTACACACCATATCTAAGAACTTTTTGCCTTACCCAGAGTCACCAAGATTTTCTTTCTTTATTTTTTATAAATTTTAAATTTTACTTTTCACATAGAGGTCTTTAAGCCATTTTGGTTTATGTTTTGTATAAAGTGTGATGTATTTGTATTTATTTTTACTTATGGACATTGTTACAGCACTATTTGTTGAAAGGCTAATCTTTCTCTGTTGAATTGTCTTTCCATCATTATTGAAAATCAGTGGACTATAATTCTGTCAGATTATTTTGCAACTCTATTCTTTTCTATGGATCTATGTATCCTTTTGCCAATAAAAGACTATCCTGAATACTGTTATAAGTCTTGAAGTTGGGTATAATGAGTCCTTGAATTTTTTTCTAATTTTCAGAATTATTTTGGCTACTGTTGTTTTCTATCACATCATATAAATTTTAGAATAAGCTTAGTAGTTGATATCTTGTTGTAGTTGATATCTACAATATAATCCTATTGTGATTTTGACTGGGATTCTGTATATCAATAGATCAATTAGGGGAGACTTAACACTTGTCATAGCAGAACCCCAAACTCATAGACAACAGCAAGGAATAACCACTCCACAACTCCCTATGTGGTAATAATATGTAATGGACAGAACTAGTTTATTTCTCACAGCATAGTAAATATCAGGAGCATCAGCATGTTTGCTCCATTTCCTCTTGCCCCCGAATACCATTAGGTAATACAGTAGGCCAGATGTAGGTTATATATCATGTGACCATTGCTGTAGCTGAGGAACACAGGTACAATGGGTCAGCATGTTTTGTAGCAAGCAGCAAACAAGTCAGTCCCCCTCTCCCATGAGTGAGCATTTGCAGGCTAGTCATGTTGTGGTCACTTTGACCTACTTAGTTGCTTATGTGACCAGCTGCAGAAACTTCTCAGTTTCAGAAGACAATAATTCCTGCATTTTGTCATACCCAGCAAGGGCATGCAGGGACACTTAGGGCTCATCAGAGTCTATTGCTTTGAATAGTACTTTTATAATATTTAATTATTCTAATACATGAACATAATACATCTTTATTTGTTTGTATCTTCTTCAATTTCTTCCATCAGATTTTTGTTCTTTTCATCATAGACGTCCTGCATACATTTTGTTGCATTTATACCCCTGTGGAGATTTTGTCTATAATAACCTTCATATCATATATCAGACAACTGAGTCAAACACAGCTGAGAGACTTGCCCAAGGAAACATGTTGACCTGGGAGAGAATAATAATAAGAATAATAATGGTGAAAACAGACATTTATACACTGTTTTGTGTTCTTCATTTCATGCTTACTATGTGCTCTAAGCTCTTAAAACACATGAATTCAGCTAGGGGCTGGCCCCGTGGCCGAGTGGTTAAGTTCACGCGCTCCGCTGCAGGAGGCCCAGTGTTTCGTTGGTTCGAATCCTGGGCGCGGACATGGCACTGCTCATCAAACCACGCTGAGGCAGCATCCCACATGCCACAACTAGAAGGACCCACAATGAAGAATATACAACTATGTACCAGGGGGCTTTGGGGAGAAAAGGGAAAAAATAAAATCTTAAAATAAAAAAAACACACATGAATTCAGCTAATGTTTACAAGAATTCTATAAAGTAAGAGCTGGTATAACTAACCTTATTTTACTAATGAGAAAAGAGAAGACAAATAAGTTTAATAATTCCCTTAAGATCACATAGCCAGGAGGAGGTAGAGCTGTTATTTGAACACAGGCAGTCACTCTCCATTGTCCCTGCTTTACGTCAACACACCACCATACCTCAGGTCCTTTGATTCTAAATCCAGCACTAGAATGTATTGAACATCTGAACCAACTACAGTTCCTTATTTGGAGTTTGGATAATGACCCTGTTCAAGGCAAAGGGGCTCTGAGAAAACTCACAAGTATTCCTACCTGAAGAGTGGGAATGATATGGATTGAAGAGAGCTTAATTTGCAACCAGAATCTTCAACCCTTATCTGAGGACACCAGGATGTCTTGCTATGTTTTGTCTATCAGGCTCTCCTTGGGGTTGAGTCATTGGGTGCAATGGCACTAGAGGAGAAAGTTGAAATTTTTGAACATGCCTATAGAAGTTAAAGTAAAATCCTTTTCACAATTTTCAATGAAAATAACAACAAAAGTTTTGAGAAACTTAAATTTTGTTGGTTTATTGGACAATGTGTTTGACCAGATTCAGATTTGAAGCTGAAGTATGTTTCCATTATTACTTAGTTACATTTTTATGTGGCTTAAAACTAGAATAACATTCTAGCTGTTGTCTGACATTCAGGTGGTGGCAGTCCAAGTGTCAACAAATATAAAACACTCACCCCTTTCCCTGGAATGCTAGAAGAGAGGCCCATGTTCAACCCCCTTTACCCTTTTAGTGGGTAATGGTACCTAGAAATGGGTATAAATTACTGAAATCATCCTAATCTCATTACTGATATACATAATGGGGGATAAAGACAAATTCATAGCTTTTGTTTTGGTTTTTGGAACGAGTCTAGTCCTCTCCCTGGTAAATTAGATGACTAAGCCAGGCCAACATGTGAATGTAAAGGATTGACTGGGGGGGTGTGAGAGAGATTATCAAATTCTCCACCTACCAGCTCTCTCAGACCTTCAGAGTCTATAGACCCTGGGCAAGTTTCCTCTTTACTTTGTTTTGTCTTATTATATTTCTACTGGGAATAAAACAGAAGGATCTCTTACGGCAAATAGGAGCCAAATTTGGGGCCAAACATGATTGTGTCAATTTAAATATTTTGAGTCTTCTATATTTATGGATGGTGTGGGATTTCTTAAAGTTCTGTGAGATGTAGACTTGACTCATGTTTTAAGCTAGGGAAGGCAAGATAGGCCTCTGAATTCTGGAGGACTTGGGGAAATCCAGTTTAAGTGTCTCTGACCTCTTAACTTTCTTTCTTTCCTCATAGCAAATAACTTGGACAGGTATATGTTTCCAAATTTGCCAACTGTCCATCCATAAGCTTTGCCATAATCTGGTGTTTATGATTTTAAATCCAAAATGTTTTTTGGTCTTGAAATCTGTTTACCTTCTTCCTTTCACGTTGTCTTAGGGTATTTTTTCAGGCCAGAAAAATACATACACATGGAAGCCTGTGGCTCAGAATGGAAAATTTGGAAAAGATCCTTTCTACAACCAGACCTCCTATAAAAGGCTAAGAATTTCAAGGATGAGAGGAGGAACAGAGCATTTCTAGGCTCCAAGCCCATTTTCTTTCTTGGAAATCAATCCAGGTAATTTATATTTTGTTTCTTCTCTGGGGAAGGAGGAGGATAAGATGTTTCTGCTTTCTAGCTGTTGGCAACTACCAATTACTCTCTCCTTGTCTCCCTTGAGATTTATGCATGTTTTCTCTGCTTCTTTTGTGGTTTTGTCATTAAGGTTTGGAACTCCAAACAATGGTGTATTAATTTTCAATTGCTGCATAACAAATTACTCCCATCTTAACAGCTTAAAGCAATACACATTTGTTATCCCACAGTTTCTGTGGGTCAGAAATCTGTAAACAGCTTAACTGGGTCCTCAGCTCAAGGTCTCACAAGGCTGAAATTGAGGTCTCCACTGGAATTTTAATCTCATCTGAGATCAAGGTCCTGTTCCAAAAATGTCAAAATTCACTTCCTTTCAACTATAGGACTGAGGCTCTCAATTCCTAGAAGTCCCCTGCTGTTCCTTGCCATGTGACTCTGTCCACAGTATGGCAGTTTGCTGCCTCAAGTCTGCTTTCTTGTGTCTGGCCTCTACATCCTCTTTTAAATAGCTTGCCTAATTAGGTCAAGGCCACTCAGGATAATCTACCTTTTGATTAAATCAAATTCAAAAGATTTGTTGCTAGCATCATTGAGTTCTGACTGCAGCAACTCTGTACACATCAAAGAGGAACCCTGCTGGGTCTTGTGGCACCATCCTCTCACCTTCCGGCACTATTATCAGACAGTCCTTCACTGCTATTCACAGAGTTTTCATGGCCATTTATTTTGGAAGTGGTTGGCCAGGTCCTTCTTCCTAGTCTGTCTAGTCTGGAAGCTCCGCTGGAAATAGTCCATCATGGGTGACCCTGCTGGTATTTGAAACACCAGTGGTAGAGCTTTCAACATCACGGCAACATGCAGCTGCCACAATATGATGACTAACAGAAGGGTGGTGTAGTTCCCTGACCAGAGATGAACCCAGGCCACAGTGAGAACACCAAATCTTAATCACTAAACCACCAGGGCTGGCTATTCAACAGATTAGTGACCTTAATTATGTCTGTAACTTCCCTTTGTCTATAAAATATGACATAATCATGGGAATGATATCTCATAAACTTCAAAAGTCCTGCTCACATGAAAGGGGAGGAGATTATGCCAGGCATGTGCATGGAGACTCAACTTTGAGACTATCTTAGAATTCTGCCTTCCATTAAGGGACTTGGAAGTTTGAAGTTGAAGTTTGGGGAGGAGAAGGATGTGGTGGGTGTGTAAATCTATGTCCTGTGTGTGTATCATCTATAAAGCATTACTTCTAAAGACTTGAAGGTCAACAGATTGACACAGATGAGGATATATCTTATGTGAGGAAGAGAAGAAAGAAGAAAGGATCATTCTATCTCAGCCTGAAAACCTACAAATCAAGCATGCAACAGGTGAGGGGATACTAAAGCAGAGAGAGATAGAAGAGGGAGGGCATTGCAGTGGGTGTTTCCTAAATCTTTTGTATAAATCCTGGCGGCCCCACATGGGCCGGAAGCTTCAGGTGACTATGAAAGTAAGATGGCTGGGGAGCATTTGGGCAGGGTCACTACATTTAACCATACTGTGTGCAGTGCTCCACTCCAAAGAGTGCCATTCAGGTGTAGGAAAGTATGATTGGCACTTTTTTGAGTGTGGTAATTCACAACATATACGACCACATGTGTCGGCCCTGGGGGCGAGACGGTGTGGTTGTCTGTGCACATCTGTGTTCACTTTGATGAAATGACCATCCTCTCAGAAGACTCTTAAGTGCCTCTGGAAAGATCAGAGCTAGGATCTGAGGGCACTAAGGGAAACTTCCCATCCAGGTTCTTCAAGGATTTACATACCTTTGTCCATTAAGAGCCTGGGACCTTGGAACAAGATTTGGGTTGGATCCAGCACTCACTCACTTTCTCTCTCTCTCCCTTTTCCCTCTTGTGCACTAATTCTACTTCTCTTCCTAGGAACCTAGCAGCTCTTCCTTCTTTAATATCCTCTCTGGTATCACTATATCAGCAGCAGTTCTGATGGTGACCAGAACTTTTTATTCAGTTAGCTTCTTTGCACATTTTATTTTTTTACTGTTTTTTTTTTTGTATGTTTTATGTGAAATGTTAACATTTGTTGAAGTGATGAGAAATTTCACTTCTCAGACCTTTGGAACTAATGATGTATTGCATGGACTTTTCTCTCCGTCCTTAAGGGGTCCTATCTTAACCCAGTTCCTTCAAAGAGAGGCTAGAAGAGAGAGACAAACAGAAAGATAAAAGATGGCAAGCATCAGTCCTAAAGACCATTTCAGGACAGTAGCAATTTGTAGGAAGTACTTTGTATATTGTACATTCCTACATGGGAAAATTAGTATATCCTGATGTCCCCAGCCTGGGAATCACAACAGAGAGTTGAATTGGCAACTGGTGTTTGTCAATATTGCTGTCTATTTCCAAACAGCCACTTGTCTCTCTTCACCCCAAGCCTTGGTGGAAATTTAGATCTCAGTGAAGAGAATGGAAATTGCGTTACTTTGTCTCTTGCATGTTTACAAGAGTACCGTATGTGTCTACTGCTCAGTGTTTGCTCCATCTTTCCTCCACTGAATCTCAGCTACTCCTGGTATGAGCCAGACTGTGAAAGTGACTCTTTGTTATTTGTTCTCATGCTTTGTGTATATTTGTGAGGTTGTGTGTGTGTACATGTGCGCATATGCTTTGGAGCTCTCGTTTTGAGTTTGGGAGGGTATATTATATGGTATAATTTTTGTGATTTTGATTTTGATTTATGAATTTTATTCTTATTTGGTCTTTATGAGTTAGTTGTTCATTTATATTTTGGTTAATATGTTCACTTTTTATTTGTTGTTTTGTTTGTATTGCTGTAGGGCTTTCTACATATGAATTTGTGTTTGGATTTTTATGTTCCTTGCTATTGGTGCTTTGATTTATGTGGTTTTTATGTGTGCTTTTAAGAATTTGCAATGTGGTATTTTCTTGTTACTGTCGTCATTTTAATTGGGTTTCCTATGTATGTGTGTGATTATCTGAGTCATGATTTGTTTTTGTCTTTTTGTTCATTGAAATTGTCCATATGTGTTGCAGGTTCTTTTGCTTATATTTGGGTTTGGGTTCATTCCTTTTATTGTTTTGCTGTTATTGTTTGCTTGTTTGTGAGTTTCTGTCAATGGTTTCTCTTGGCAGCTGGTCTCAGATATCCCTGACGTATGTAAAGCTGTTGAAATGAATACTCTGAGGTTCATGAGAGAGAGAAGGATGGGGAACAGAAGAAGAAATGTCACTGGGCTTGGGGTGGTTGGAGAAGAGTGAGAGTCCTGCCGTTTGGGCCACTGTTTTCCTGTAGAGAGCTTTTTTAAATCAGCTTTACAGAAGTCTAATTTACATATCATAAAACTAACCATATTTAGTTGTACAATTTAATAAGCTTTTACAAATATATTCAATAATGTAGCTAACACCTAAACGTTTCTGTCACCCTCCCAAATTCCTTCATGTCCGCTTGCATTCAATCCCATTCCCTCACCTTCAGACCATGAAAACCACTGATCTGCGTTCTGTCAATATAGTTTCGTTTTTCCATAATTTCAGATAAATGAAATCATATAGAAGGTAGTCTTTTTATGTTTGGCTACTTTCACTTAGCATAACGCACTTGATATTCATAAAGTTGTTGCCTGTGCTCCTTTTTATTACTAAGTAGTAATCCACGGTATGGATGTACCACAGTGTTTTTATCCATTCACCAGTTGAGGGATATTTGTGTTGTTTCCAATTTGGGGCAGTTAAGAATACAAGTGCTACAAACGTTTGAATACAACTTTCTTTGTAAACTCAAGTTTTCATTTCTCTAGAGCAAATACCTAGGAGTAGGCTCACTGAGCCATATGTAAATGTATGGTTAACTTGATAAGAAGCCTCCAAACATTCAAAGTGGCTGTGCCATTTTACATTACTGCCAGAAACGTATAATATCTCCAGTTGAGCCACATCCTACTTTTAAATTTTATTTATATGGGTCTATTTCTGGGCTTTCTATTCTGTTCCATTGATCTATTTATCTGTTCTTTCACCAATACCACACTCTCTTGATTACTGTAACTTTATAGGAAAAGTTGAAATCACACAGTGTTAGTCCTCCAACTTTGTACCTATTTTTTAAAATTGGTTTGTCTATTCTTGTTCTTTTGTCTTTCCTCATAAATTTTAGAATCAAATTATTGATATATGCAAAAATTCCGATGAGATTTTGGTTAAGATTGTGTTGAATTTATGGATCCACATGGGAAAATTTGACATCTTACAATACTGACTCTTCCAATCCATGAGTACAGTATGTGTCTCCATTTATTTATAGCTAAGAATGTAATTTTTGTTCTAGATTAAATTGTACCATTTAAAATATTTAAATCATAATTGTTCATTGCTAGTTTATAGAAATATTATTTATAGTTTGCTGCCCATCTTTCAGGGATCGGTGTCCTTCACTGCCTGCTTTCTGGTGTCTTATAAACTGTTGTTTCCCATATTCTGGCAGGTTTTTTTCATTGTTTCATGTGGGAGGATAAATTAGTTCCCTGTAACATCCTCTCGGCTGGAAATGCACAACATACGCACATAGTTGGTGGCCCTAAAATTGGCAAGTGTTTATTAGCTTTCAGACAACTGCTTTCTTTTGAGCCTAGGTCCCCTTCTCCCACTTCGATACTGGGCTACCTCAGGGAACTTTCTTAAGTGCCTCCTAAGGTGCAAAACCTGGGGACTAAGATCCTAAAGGAGAAGAGGAGAAGCTTCCCATATAGATTATTCAGTGATTTAAGTTTCTTTGTCTGAAGGTGACCTGACCAAATGGAAACAAGACTTGATAGAAAAACATAGCCCTCCTTTCTGTCTTATCACTTCTTTTCTGCTCTGTAGAACCCAGTCTTCTCCTTTTCTGCCCAAATTCTTAAACTTTTTTCATCTATTACTTCCTTTTACTGTTTTCAAAACTTGTCCTTTCTTGCTGCCCAAATTCTCTCCTGCTTCTCAGTTTCCCCCACGGCTGGACAAAAACTTTGTTGAATCTCAGGGATTGAAGCCACTTCTTTCTTCATGAACCCAAAAGCTTTCTCTTCTTTTGGATATGCTTTTGGATCTTATATGACATTACCAAATGATCCAAAATTTTCACCCTCTTTCTACTCTTTTCCTCTTGTCGTTTTGTTCCCTCATACGTATCTGTGAAGGGAGGAAGGGCAAGAGGAACCGGTGCTTAGACAGCCTTAGAGGATGAAATATTAAGTTGGTTTTATATCCCACTTTTGATGTCTCTTCTTAACCTAGGGGGGGTAGGAGCGAAGGTAAGAGGGAGAGAGTGAGAGAGAGCACGAGAGCTGTAAGCCCATAAGCCTCAGGATTGGAGCAGAGGATGGGAATCAGGTTGTACCTTTGACATTCCTCTGTAGGGAAATGGGAGCTTCCTGATTCTCCTCTCCTTTAATCCACACGAGGGGTTGAATGACGACTTCTTTTTACGGAAATTTGCTACTTATCTTAGACAGGGCAATTTAGGTTGAGGAGGAAAAATCCTCTATTGCTAACACTGTACAACATGTGTGTACTTAGAGTGCTTTTATTTTGTTTTGAGGTGATTTTTTGTTTTGTGTGATTTGTTTTGTGTGGTTTTTTTCTTTATTATTTTTTATTTTAATTTGGTGTGTGTTTTTTGGCGAGGTGCTTATGTTTTTGTGGGTGTTATCTATTTTGGATTTGGGGAAAGAGAAATTTTTTAAATTGTGGTTAAATATATAGAACATAAATTTTAACCCTTTTTAAATGTACAATTCAGCAGCATTGAGTACATTCACATGGTTGTGCAACCATTACTACTTTCTCCAGCACATTTTCATCATCCTGAGCTGAAACTCTGTCTGCATTGTACAATAACTCTCAATTACCCCCTCCCCCCCGCCACTGGGAGCCTCTATTCTACTTTCTGTCTCTATGAATTCGCCTATACTAGATACATCATAAGTGGGATCAGACACTATTTGTTCTTGTGTGTCTTGTCCTTTTGTGTCTGGCTTCTTTCACTTATCATAATGTCTTGAAGGTTCATCCCTGTTATAGCATTTGTCAGAATTTCCTTCCTTTTTAAGGTAGAATAATATTCCATTGTATGTTTATATAACATTTTGTATATCCATTCAACCAGTGATGGATGTTTGAGTTGTTTCTACCTTTGGGCTATTATGAATATTGCTGTTATGAACATGAGTGTACAGATATGTGCTCTAGTCTCTGCTTTCAATTTTTTTGGGTATATACCCAGGAGAGAGCTTACTGGATCATATGGTAGTTCTATTTTTTTTAATAACCACCGTACTCTTTTCCATAACGGCTCCACCGTTTTACCATCCCACCAGCAATGCACGAAGGTTCCAGTTTCTCCACATCTTCATTGACACTTGTTAGTTTCTATTTTGTTTTTTATAATAACTATCCTAATGGATTAAAGTGGTATCTCCTTGTGGTTTTGATTGTATTTTCCTACTGATTAGAGATGTTGAGAATCGTTTCATGTGCTTGTTGACTGGGAAATCTTTAAAAACATTCTTTTGTTATTTCAGTTTTTATGTATTGGTGTATAGATGTGGATTTCAGACATAGACTTGAGTCATTTTAGTCTATTGCCAGCAGCGGAGGTGCCCGAATGCTGGCGGACTCGGGGCCGTCCAAAGTAAGTGTCCCTCCCCTCATTCTCCCTCTCTCTCTATGGCAAGTAATTTAGCTAATTGTGTATTTTACTAAATAGACCTATCTCCCTCTCTACAGACTCTTGTTTAACTCGTCTCCCTGGCTTTTAAAGTTTAACTGATTTGGGGGTATGTGGATTTCTGTCACCTACTTACTGCCACCTTCTCTAGGCCTCAGTTTTGTTTTTTTTTAAATATTTTATTTATTTTGTATTTTTCCTTCTCCCCAAAGCCCCCTAGTATGTAATTGTATATTTTAGTTGTGTGTCCTTCTAGTTGTGGCATGCCGCTTCAGCATGGCTTAATGAGTGGTGCCAGGTCTGTGCCCAGGATCTGGACTGGCGAAACTCTGGGCTGCCCATGAGGAGCGCGTGAACTTAACCAGTCAGCCACAGGGCCAGCTCCCTCAGCCTCAGTTTATGTGTGTGTGTGTGTGTGTGTGTGTGTGTGTGTGTGTGTGAGTTAGTTGATTGGTCCATGTACATTTTGTATTGTTAGAATTTGGGTTGAGCTTTCAGATTGTTTTTGTTTAGTAATACATTTTATTTGGACTTTGGTACCTAGTTTTATTATTTGTTTGTTTCTTTGCTTTTTGTAATTATTTTATTTATAGTTGTACTTTTATTTGCAGAGTCTGTGTGTATTCATTTTTAAAGCTTGGCTTTTGCTTTTTTAATTAGTGTATTTGTTTCTATTTCATTGTGTGGGGCATTTTTGGTTGTTATTGTTTGCTTGTATGCTTGAGGGTTGTTTTAGCTAGAAATTTGACATTGTTTTAGTGAATATGTTGTTTTTGTTTTTGTTTTTTTGGGAGGAGTTATTTTTGAATTATTTCTTTTTGGTTTAAGTCTGGGTTTTCTTTGTTTTTGATTTGGCTTTGATTTGTTTCTGTGTTCTGTTTGATTTGTTCTGAGAAGTGCTTTGTAGTTTTAGTTGTGGTTGTGTGTACATATGCACGTGTTTCTTTCCTCCTGTTTTGTCTTATTTTTTTTCTCTGCTGTGTATCTGTTTTTCAGCTTGACTTTTCGTACGTGTGTATGTGGGTGGATGGTTCTGGATGTGGGTTTGTGCATGTTTCCATGACAGCATGTTTTATTTTTTATTTATTTATTTATTTTTGCTGCGGAAGATTCATCCTGAGCTAACATGTATTGCCAATCTTCCTCTTTCTGTATGTGAGCCACTGTGACAGCATGGCCACTGAGAGAAGAGAGGTTTAGGTCCGTGCCCAAAAACAGAAACCGGGCTGCCAAAGCAGAGCATGTCACACTTAACCACTAGGCCACTGGAGCTGGCCCTCCCATGTATTTTTTGTTTCAGCTAATGTTTCTTCTTTCATTTCTGAGGGGAGTGTGCGTGTGTGTTTGTGTGCACTTTTTTGTGTTTGCAGACTATTTTTGTTTTTGTTTCGTTTTTGTTTGTTTGTTTTTGAGGAAGATTAGCCCTGAGCTAACATCCATGCCCATCTTCCTCTACTTTATTTGTGGGACGCCTACCACAGCATGGCTTGTGAAGCAATGCATAGGTCCACACGCAGGATCTGAACCAGCGAACCCCGGGCCGCCGAGAAGCGGAACGTGCAAATTTAACCACTGTGGTACTGGGCCAGGCCCTGGAGACCTTTTATTTTGTATGATTTTTATTTTGTTGTTTTCCCTTTACTATTCGTGTGGGGCCCTTTAAGTTTTGTTTTGTGAGTATTTATGTGTATATATTGTATTTGAAGTTTGGTTTCTGCAAGTTGTGGGAATTCACTTGGGTTTTGTATGTTTTGCCTCAGTGCCTCTGTGTATGCTCGTATGGTGGGGTATTTTCAGTATGTTGTCTTATTGATATATTCATGTACAGTTATGTGTTGCTTAAGAACAGTGATATATTCTGAGAACTTTGTTGTCAAGTGATTTTGTTGTTGTGCGAACATCATAGAGCGTACTTACGCAAACCTAGATGGTACAGCCTACTCCACACCTAGGCTCTATGGTACTGATGTTATGGCATCACCATTGTATATGTGGTCTGTTATTGACCCTACTGTCATTCTGTGGCATGTGACTATATTGTTTCTGTTTGAATTTTGTTGTAGTTGCTTCATTTATTTCTTTAAATTCTTTTTATTGAACTTGGTTTATATGGAGGATTATTGGTAGGGATTTTGAAAAACAATCTTATTTGTTTTGTATTATTATTGAGTAATTTGTGCCTTGTTTTTCTGATTGATTCTTTCATTGTTTATCAAACTTCTTGTACATTGGAGTATAAATTGTCTTGCTAGAGATGGATTATTTGTGTTGTTCTTTATAGATGTTTTTTAGCTTATACGGTATTTGATTTTTGAATTGTGTGTATAAGTGTGTATTCATTATTTTGGAATTTTTGTATTAAGGGACTTTATTTTGGAGGATGACTTTATTTTATTTTTGGCTATTCCAGTCATTTGAATTTCCATTTAAAAAGATTTATTAAGTTATATTTGGCATAATTAAAAGTCTACCATTTGATACATTGTGGCATATTTATACAGCCATGAAACCATCACCACAATCAAAATAGGGAATCTTCTCGAGAAGATTCCTTCTGCCCCTTGATGATCCTTCATTCTTTCCCCTCCGTTTACCACTATATGCCCAGGCAACTACTGATCTGCTTCCAGTCACTAGAGGTTAGATTTTATTTTGCAGAGTTTTGTCAAATCGGAATCATAGAGAATATACTCTTTTTTGTTGTTGTTTTGGTTTCCATTCCATTATGTTGATGTCCCAAAGGTTTTTTGTTTTGTTTTGTTTGCTTGTTTTACTGCGTTTGCCTATGGAAGGGCATTTGTCTCCAGTTTGGAGTGATTTTGACTTTGGCTATTAGAAATAAAGTAGTTATGAGCCTTGGTATAAAACCATCTGTATGGAAATATGCTTTAATTCTCTTTGACAGGCTGGATCATATAATACAGTAGGCATATGTATACCTTTCTAAGGAACTAACAAGCTGTTTTCCAAAGTGGTTGTACTGTTTTACATGCCTACTACCACTGTGTGGGAGTTCCACTTGCTCTGTATCTTTGCTGGTACTTTTTATTGCCTATCATTTTAATTTTAGCCATCCAAATAGATGTGTCCTGGTGTTTCATTGTGAGTTTAATTTGCATTTCCCTATTTACTGATGATGAAGAGCATCTTTTCATGTGATTGATCTCCATCCTTGTATGTCTTTTGCTGAAGTGCCTATTCAAATCTTTTTGTCCATTTTTAATTGTGTTTGATCTCTTATTAATGAGTATTGAGAATTCTTTATATATTCTGGATACATGTCCTGTATCAGATACGTGATTTGCAAATATTTTCTCCCATGTGGGTTGTCTTTTCATTCTCTTCAAGAGTATCTTTCAAAGAGAAGAATAACTTAATTTGCATGAGGTCTAGTTTTTCAATTTGTCCTTTTATGGGTCCTGCTTTTGATGTCATATCTAAGAAATCTTTCCCTAACCAAAATTGGCAAAATTGAAGAGGGCCTTCACCAGAACTGCACCATGCTGGCACCCTGATCTCAGACTTCCAGCCTCCAGAACTGTGAGCGGTAAATTTCTGTTGTTTACAAGCCACCCAGTCTGTGGGACTTTGCTGTAGCAGCCTGCACTAAGACAGAAGGGATAAGTAAGAACTCTGCCACCTCGGTTTTCAGGTGTCCGGTGAGAGAGACAGGGCTGGGATGAGAGCGGGAGTTGTACAGGATGGGGGTGGTAGATGAAGGCAGATAATGGATGCGTCTGATTTCTGCTATTTTCTTGTTTCCTATTTCTATATTTGCAACAGTTGCTTTTGACTCAATAGTCATGAATATCCTATCATTTACTGCCTCCTTTTTTCTATCCTAAAACATTCCCCAGGTATGCGTGTGGCAGAGAGATGATATTAGCTAGCTAAATCATCAGAAGTATCTGAGTGGTTGTCATAGGCTTCAAACCAGATTCTCAAAACATTGCCCTCAAAAATCATTGCAAGTCCAAATCTTGTCAATAAAATGGGAAACCTCAGATTCAGACAAGTTGGCATAGACCAAACCCTGCATGTCTCAGCTAAGTGCACTATAATGCTGGAAATAACACGAGAGGCAACTAAAGGAAAACTCAGAAAGGTGGAAAGAAAGAGGTGAACTGGTTAGGAACTTCCTGACTGGAGGAGCGGCAGAGCTGCAGGTTGTCTTATGACCCCTCACCCAACAGGAGAAGTTAACCTAGGCATGGTGTTTCTCAGTCCTGGACCTAGCAACAGAAGGCGGGCTAGGTAGGCTCCTTGTTCCTGTCCTTTTACCATTAAAATGAAAGCACCACCGCATCAGCACTGCAGTGTCTTCCTGTGGTTTGTCTCATTTATCCTAAGATTTCTGTTATCAGTGATGGGTAATTAAGTAGAAGAGGCCAAGGACTTGAGGAAATCTGGATCTATTTACTTCACTCCAGTCTTCCTTTTTCTTTCAATGAAAAGTTACAGCCCACTATGGATTTCCCCAAATCCTTCCACTTCCCTATCCATTTCCCTACAAGAACTTGAGGTTCTGGTTGCTAATCTCCCAAAATCCCATTTACTTTTGGAAATTGTCTACCCTGAACTTCATTCTGAGTGTACCCAGTTGATGTTGTCATGAGATTTGAAATCACCTAGAGAGACAGAATGGAAAGGTGGGAAAATGCTCTCAGCAAACAAGTCTCACGTGAAAGCCTCACGAACTGTTTTGTAAACCACTTCTGTGTGTTTGCATGGGCTGTTTTGTTTCTCCAGCATCCGAAGAAGAAGTATGCTTTCTGATCTCACCATTCTGGCACTTGAGTATGTTCTTCTCCCCAGGGAGATTCTTGCTGTTATTCACTGGCTCTCCTGGGGGTTGGCATTTAGGTACCTGACACTGAAAGAAGCATCAGGAGGTTTGCGATGCAGGAGCCCGAAGGGCTGAGGTGTTGGACTTTTCTACCTAAAGACTTACTTTGGGGGTGGCAAAACAATTTTTAACGAACCTTCTATAATATCATTAATAATTTGAAAAATCAACAGGATAAGGCAGATATGGATTATTCTTCCTAAGGAAGAGGAGATGGAGGGAGGTTTATTCCACATTGTTCCTGAAACTTGGCTCATTCAAGATGCAGTAGGTGAGGGGATACTTAGAGGATGGAAGAGGCAGAGCAGTGGGATGGGCATTGCAAAGGCACTTTGGATAAATGTTGGTGTCTATTCAAAGACGTAAAGGTGTGAGGGGGGAGTGAAAGCTACATGAGACATGTCTGAGCAGGACAGCCACATTCAGCCACATTGTATGCAGTATCCTATTCAAGGCGGTGTGATCACACAAACTAAACTCTGAATTTTGCCTTTTTGAAGTAGAGTAATGTACAACATGTACATCAATATGTGGTAGTCCTGGGGCTGGGGGTGAAGCTTCAGGCACAGAACTGCCCTCCTATGACTTAGAGGCCACCTCCTCAGTGCCGAGTTATTTCAGAGGACTCTCAGAAGCACATCTTGAGAGACCAGACCCAGCAAATGAGGGTCCCTGGAAAAAGCTTCTCATCTACTCGCTTCAGAGATTTGTGTCCCACTGTTCTGAAAAGACCTGACCAAATTGGAAAGAATTTTGGTGGATATCTTGCCCTCTCTGTAGTCTAGAGTTTCTTCTTTCTGAAGAACCTAAATACACCTCCTGTGCTCAAAGCTACCATCTTCTCTCAGCTTTCCAATTCCCTCACAGGAGCCTTCTTCTTTTTCCTTGCCCTAATACTATCCTACCTTACAATTCTCTGCTGGACTCAGAAGCCCTTTACTCTCTCAGGGATTGAATCCACCTGTTTCTGCAGGGCCTAGAAGTTCTTTCTTCCTTTAATATTTCTTTGTATCTTCTCTGATCACCATATCAGTAGGGGATTAAGACGGTACACAGAAATTTGCATGAAATTGATATATTTTCCCTTTAATTTAATTTTTTAAAGTTTTGTATAGAGGCATGGCGAGATGTGAAAATCTACCTCTCAGAACTTTTGAGAATGAGGAAGTATTGCGTTGGCCTTTCTCTCTTGCTTATTTTCTTTCAATTAAAAAAATTATTTTAAATTCCACATATAAGTGATACCATACAGTATTTGTCTTTCTCTGTCTGGCTTATTTCCTTTACCATAATGCCCTCCAGATTCATCCATGACACAAATGGCAGGATTTTCTTATTTGTGGCTAAATAATATTCCATTATATATATATATATATATATATATATATATATACACACACATATATATATACCTCTAAATAATATTCCATCATATATATATATACCTCTTACATTTTCTTTATCCATTCATTCATTAATGGACACTTAGATTACTTACCTATCTTAGATATTGTGAATAATGTTAGAATTAACATGGGAGTGCAGCTATCTCTTCAAGACTCTGCTTTCAATTCTTTTGGATAAATACCCAGAAGTGGGATTACTGGATCATGTGGTATTTTTATTTTTAATTTCTTGAGGAAACTCCATATTGTTTTCCATAATGGCTCTACCAATTTACATTCCCACCAACAGTGTACAAAGATTCCCTTTTCTCTACATCTTCACCAACAGTTATTATTTCTTGTCTTTTTGATGATAGCCATTTTAAGAGGTGTGGGGTGATATCTCATTGTGGTTTTGATTTGCATTTCATTGATGATTAGTGGTATAGAGCACCTTTTCATGTACCTGTTGGCCATTTGTATGTCTTCTTTGGAAAAGTATCCATTCAGGGCCTTTGCCCATTTTTAAATTGGATTACTTGGGGCTTCTTTTACTAGTGAGTTGTATGAATTCCCTATATATACGGGATATTAACCCCTTATCAGTTACATGGTTTGCAAATATTTTCTCCCATTCCATTGGTTGCCTTTTCAATTTATTGTTTCCTTTGCTGTTGCAGAAGCTTTATAGTTTGATGTAGTTTCACTTGTTTATTTTAACTTTTGTTGCCTACACTTTTGATATCTTATCCAAAAAACCAATTCCAAGACCAATGTCAAGGAGCTTTTCCCTATGTTTTTTCTAGGGGTTTTACAGTTTCAGGTCTTACGTTTAAATTTTTAGTCCATTTTGAGTTAATTTTTGTAAGTGGTGTAAGATGCGTCCAATTTCATTCTCTTGCATGTGCATATCCAGTTTTCCCAGGACTGTTTATTGAAGAGGCTATCCTTTCCTCATTGTGTGTTCTTGGCATCCTTGTCAAAGATTAGTTGACCATGTATGTGTGGGTTTATTTCTGTTCCTGATTCTGTTCCTTTGGTCTATATGCCTGTTTTTATGCCTGTTCTCTTGCTCATTTTGAGGTGTTACTCTTAACCCAGGGCTCTCACAGGAGAAAGCAAGAGAGAGTGAGCAAGCGCCAACTCCTACAGACCACCTTGGATCAAGGTATAAGTGATAGATTCGTATATCAGGGAATGAGACATAACCTGATAACTTAATGCCACATCACCTCCTGAGTAAGTTCATATAAATCAGATCAGGGTGTTGAGTTGGCAATTGATATCTGTGGATTCTGTTGCCTATCTCTAAATCACCATATACCCAAAAATCTGATGCAAAGCCATGAGGAAATTTAGGCTGTAATGAAGAGGAGGAAAATTGTTCTATTTTATCTCCTAACATTGTTACCAGGGTACCATGTCTGTTTACTTCTCACAGTGGCCACTTCTCTCTTTCCTGCCCTCTCAGCATTCCATCTGCAGTGAGTGTCCTCCATCCCTCATATGTGCTAGGTTGCAACAGGGGCTCCTTTGAAGTTTGTTCTCAGGTTTTTGTGCTTATTAGGAGTGAAGTCATTTTTCAGTGTGTATGTTTTGGGAGTTTTGTATTTGTGTGTGTAAGAATATATTCTGTGGGGGTTTTTTGTTTGTTTCCTTTTTAGTGTTTTACTTATGGAATTAATTCTTGTTTTTGCTTATGATATTTTTCATTAAAATTTGGTTTGTGCATTATTTTTTGTTGTTATTTTCTTTACTTGTTTGCTTTTTGGGGTTTGTTTCCTGTGGGCTTTTGTGTATTAGAATTTGTTGTATTTGTGCCTTCTTTTCACTGCTCTGTTGATTGGTGTTTTTTTTAATGTGTGTTATTTAGAATTTCCTGTGGTATTTTTGACTTTCCATTGTTTGCCACTGCACTGTTTTGTGTGGATTATACTTTGGTTTGTTTCATTATCTGCATGTTTATTTGCATGTGTTGCATGGGTTGCGTTGTCTGCATGTTGACTTTCTAGTATGTAATGTTGCAGCTTCTGCTGTTGCAGACTTCCATCTCTGGGCAGAGGATGCCAAGCTGCAGCCCACATGGTGGTATAAGGAAGAATCAAGGTGTGAAGAAGAAGATAATTCTGTCCAGCACTGTTCCAACCAAGCTCTAGCCAGTTTGCAATATCCAGATACAACAAGTGAGTTGCGTGATCCTTTCTACTTAAACAACTGACTTTTGGGAAATACAAAGTAGTTTTTCATGTGCCAACTATATTAAATAGAAAATAAGCAGAATAATGCAGGCAAGTATTCTAAGTCCAAGAGGAAAAGGGAAAAGGAAAGGAGGAAGGCCTGTTCTCTCTCACTCCTAAAATCTGTCCTATTAAATGCACAGCACGTGAGGGGATAGGTACTCAGGGAAAGAGAAAAGAGAGAGGGGAACACAGCAGTTGTTCTCCAGTTCTTTTGGGTGTGTTCTGCTGATCCCTCTTTGACTGAGAGTGTTGGGATACTGATTGAACAGGCATAGCGAGGGGTGTGTTGGGGTGTGTGCAGGATCGCCACCTTCAGCCAAGTTGTGTGCAGTGCTCCACTTCAGGAAGTGCCATCCATGTGGCTAGAAATATGATTGGCACCTCTTAGAGTGAAGTAATGCACAACAGGTACATCAGTGCTGGCTCTGGGAGAGGGAATATGGCGACCTGCACACAGGTGCCATTTCTTGAATCTTGGAATCGTTCACTCAACAGCTGGTTCGACTCATGGGACACTTTAAAAAGGCTTCTAAAACCTGGAGAAGGATAGTCCTAGGAAAAGCCTCGTCTTTAGGTTCTTCAGGGCTTTATATCACTTTGTTAAAAAAGGTTAAGAATGTCACCTTCAGCTACGCTTGTTCAGTGCCTTACTCAGGGAGGCGTTGTTCACATAGATTGGTATATGAATGGCACCTTTCTGAGTAGAGTAATGTGCAACATGGACAACGTTTGTGGTGGTACTTGTAATGGTGGGTGGAGCTTTAGTTACAGAACTGCACTCCCTTGAGCCCCGGTACCTACCCTTCAGTGAGGGACCACTTGCCAGTACTCTCTGAAGCACCTCTTCAGAGACCTGATTCAAAATTTGAGGGCCCCTGGAAAAAGTCTGCCATGTAGTTTCTTCAGATTTTTATAACTCTTTGTCTACAAAAA
Source organism: Equus quagga (assembly GCF_021613505.1). Classification (NCBI taxonomy): domain Eukaryota; kingdom Metazoa; phylum Chordata; class Mammalia; order Perissodactyla; family Equidae; genus Equus; species Equus quagga. Next base: position 6,888,235 of record NC_060276.1, read on the forward strand.
GACTGACCACACTTGGAACAATATTTTAGGATACGAACATGATCCTCCTTCTCTTGTACTTCTTAGTCTTTCCTTTCTGCACAATCCCAGTACACTTCCTGCCTTCAAAACTCCTGAAAAGCTTACACCCATTTGTTTTCCTCACAATATTCAAACTTTGTTTTTTAGGTAGCCAAGACACCCTCCTGCCCTTCCCCACTGAAGCCCAAACTCCTTTTAACCCTTTCATGGAATTGAGCCCAAAGTTAGGAAAAAACTGATGTTGCAGCTTAAAAGCAGTCAGGCCATAGGGATTTTCTCTTACTCAGTAAAGGGTGAGCCTTTTATTTTATTCAGGCCTTCAGCTGATTTGATGAGGCCCACCGATATTAGGGTGGGCAATCTGCTTTACTTTGTCTACCAATTTAAATGTTAATCTCATCCTAAAACACCCTCACAGAAACACTCCGAATATGTTTGACCAAATATCTGCACACACTGTGGCCCAGTCAAGTTGACACATAAATTTAGCCATCAAGAGTCCACCCCTTGTCAACTTGGTACCCATATGCATCTGCTTAAAGCATACTTAATCTCCAAATGTCCAAATGAAGACAATAACAAGGTCGTAATTCTGCCTAACATAATACAACTATCCTGCAGACAACTGAAAATCCACTAACTCCTTCCCCAGAAGAGGAGGTAAAGTCTTTGAGTGATGTTTACTCTTCTCCTTGATATCCCATAACTGAAATACTATGATGTAAAGTTTAAAATATTTATTACTATGACTTAAAGTCAACACATCTTATGTTGCATGATAAAGGGATAATAGAGGGAAGAAAACAACATATCTGATATATAATATACACAGGTACGTTCATGACAAAATAAAGAGGAAATACAATTATACATTTCTGTAACTGGTTACAAGGTGGTGGCTGTTATTTATAATGGCCCTCTTCCACTACCTATTCTATATTGCCTCTGCCTTCAGTAAGCACCTCAGCTGGTCATGGTTCTCTACTTGGTGGGTTAACCCAAACCTTCTTTGCTGAAGGGTCTGGGCCATTAGTAGTTCTGCCTGGATTGATTGTCATAGTTTTCCATGACCTTAATCACAGGGCATGGTAAGGCTAAGCGATACCCTAAGAAATTTCTTATATTCTAGACATACTCTTCCTTACCTCCATGGTGGAGTAGTAGTCCAATTTCCCCTTGGTAGTCTGGATCAATAGCCCTAGCAAGCACAGTAACTCGCCTCCTCAGACCTTTTTAAAATTAGGAAATATTGTATTGGCTTTTCTTTCTCCATATTTTGGGGCTATCTCTTCTTAAACCACAGCTGTTATGAGAGAGAAACACACACACAGAGACACAGGAGTGAAACAGTACCTCTTTCACACTGCTGTCCCGGGAAAGGTGGGATATCCTGATGCTTCCTTCCATATAAACTCCTTTAAGTTACAATCAAGTCTTGGCAAATGGTGATTGTGGGATTTGCTGCCCATCTCCAAATAGCCACCGGTCCCTCCTCACCTCAAGGAGTTGGGGAAGTGTGGGTTATAAAGAAATGCAAGGAAATCTTTCTTTCTTAAAAGTATTATGTTGTACCACGTCTGTCTACTATTCATAGTGTCTGTTCCCATCCTTTCTGCACTCACAGGGTTTCTCTGGGCACTGGGTCTCATTACCCCTGATCTGTGCTTGTTGGTGACAGTGACTCTCTGATATTTGTTCTAAAATATTTGTTTGTGTTTGTATGGTGGTGGGAGGAGTCATATATGTGTTTGTGTGTGCTTTGGTGTATGTGTCCATATATTTGTGTGTGCGTGGGATTTTGTTAAGTTGTTTTTTTGAGTTTGGAGTTTTGTGTTTGTCTCCTGTTTGGATTTTGTTATGCTTTTGCTGTTCCCATCAATTTGTTTTATGTGTAGAGTTTTGCTTTGTTTGACTTTTGCTCCTTTGGGATTTTATGAGTTTGAATTTATTTTTAGATTTTGCATGCTCTTTGTTATTGGTGTTTTGATTGGTATTTTTTTATGTAAGTGATTGGAATTTTGTATTTTCTTTTTTGTTGTTGTTATTTGGGTTTCACTCTGTGCTTTTTTTGGTGTATTTTTTATTTGCATATTGATTTGTGTCATGTTTGTTTGAACTTTGAATTGTGTGTTGCTAGAGTTCTTTTGATGACATCAGTTTGGCTTGTGGTTAGATCTTTGTGTTTTGCGTGTGAGGTTTTGTTGTTTATTTATTTTAGATTATTGTGTGATTGGGTGTGTCTGTGTGTGGCTTTATGGGGTGGTGGGTCTTAGAATTTCCTGCTATGTGCTAGGATGCTACAAAGATTTCTTTGAAGCTACTGAGGGGTGAGTGAAGCAGAGAAGGAGAAATTGGACTCGTGCTGGTGGTTGAAGGAGAGAGTTTTGAGTTGTTATTTTTTCCCATTGAGAAGGTTGGAGAGACATGTCAAGGGCCCGAATACTTTGAGGAAGAGATAAGTGGACAAAAGATAAATTGATATATATAAAGTTTTCTGTAGAATGTGACTTTAGTTACTTTTCATGGATTTCAAGAAATTCAAAAAAAGAAATCAAGATATTTAGAATTATATTGTTTTCTGAAATATGTTTCCTTGACCATGCCCAAGCTCTGATACTGAGCTGTGTATTTTCCTGTCTTTGGGGGATTGTAGATGTTTAGTGGACTGATGGGAATGATGCACGGGAACATCTGAGACGGAGTATCTTCATTATTTTCCCATACCAACTTAAAAGAAGTGTATGGCTACTGTGCAAATGCTTATCGTCATCTGGACTTACTAAACTGAATGCAGAATGATCAAGCCCAGTAGTCTATGCGTGGAAGGAGGGAATTCTAGCCAGCTCCCTGACAACACAGTTTTGTCATACATAGTGTCTACATTGGATGGGGTATCTCTCTACTGTATTCTATTATTTCTATTAGAATTGCTTTGGGGAATTAGGAAGAAAGTCATGTATCTAGAGTTGGGACTGGGAAGAAACAAAACAGAGTCAGGAGGCCTCTTTGTCTTGGGAATTTCCCTTGAGAGCATGAGTTGATGGTCCTAGATTATCATAACTTACCTGTGAAACATGGAAATATTAGGTACTGTGTGGTGTTTCTTGCATTTAAGGGGGAGGAGAATTTATTTTATTGACAATTGAAGGTAAGGGAATGCATGCAGACTGGAGGACAAGAGGACATCCAAATTACATTATCCTTACCCTCATCTTACTTTATATTTCAAAATTTAAAAACGTAACTGGTATGTATGTACACAAATCTTATATCTTTCTTCACAAGAATTTCCAGAACCATTTTCCATATTTGTAAATCAAGCCTGTCTCTGTTCTGGTATTGTCCTTTGTATTTCCTTCTAACTTTTCCAGGTTCAGTTCGTCAAAGAAAATGCAGCCACTTTGTAGTGTGTCACAGAGTGAAAAAATTCAGAAATATGCTCGTAATAGCCATGCATCCAAAGGAAGGTTTAGAAAACCTAGGAACTGAGAGGAGGATAAGGGCATCCCTAGGCACCGAGAACATTTTCTGACTTGTTGATCACTCCTGATGAGTAAAATGTGTTCATTTTTAACTCCAGGGTCTGAGGAGAAGGGATCTCTACTCTCCATCCCATCAACTACTGATTATTCTCCCATTCTTTGCTCCCAAGATCCTGTGCGTTTTACCTCCTTATTTTGTGTCTCAGGAGTTGAGGTAAGTAACTCAGATAGGAGGGACTCAGATCTTTGGGTGAAAGGCAGTAGTTAATGAAATGGAATTTATTTTCTGCCTCAATATTGGACCTGGGGAATGCAAACCACTTGTTAATACATATATATAACAGTGGGAAAAGAGTCAAATAAACATGTGAAGATATTTCTTCCACGGGCAAGAGAACTTAATAAGAAGGCTTAAGGGTTCTCAGTTCTTAAAACTAACATGTGAAAACTCCAGCATGTGTCAGAACAGCACTCAGGGATGGATGGGTGAGAAAAGACAGTGGAGTGGGTGCTGCAGAGTTCCTTTGGACAAATGCTGATGTCCACCCACAGCCTGCAAACGTCCAGGATGATTTAGTTTCCTATGGCAACTGTAAGAAAGTACCACAAACTAGGTAACTTTTATCAACAGAAATTTATCGTCTCATAGTTCTGGAGGCTAGAAGTCTGAAATGAAGGTATTGGCAGAGCCATGCTCCCTCTGAAACCTGTAGGGGGCTCTTTCCTTGCCTCTTCCAGCTTCTGGTGGTTTGCTGGCAATCTTGGGCATTTCTTGGCTTGTGGATGCATCACTCCAATCCTCCAGTGTCTTCATATATCTGTCTGCCCGTGTCCCTGTCTGTATCTCTTCGCCTGTCATAAGACATCAGTCATATTGGATTGGGGGCCCAACCTACTTTAACATGACCATATCTTAACTAATTGCATCTAGAATGAGCCTATTTCCAAATAAGGTCACATTCTGAGGTACTGAGGGTTATAACTTCAACATATCTTTCTTTGGGGGATACAACTCAACCCATAATGGAGAGATTGTTTCAAATGTGCACGATTAGGTCTTCAAGTACGGCTGCCATCCTTAGACATGCTGTGTGCATTACCTCACTCCGGAAAGTGTCAATCATGTATAACTAAATATGATTGACACCTCTGTGAGTGGAGTAACGCCAGCTATATGCAACATATACAATAGCACTGTGGGTACATTGAAAGTGTTTAGTTCTATGCAGTGGGATGTTTCCCTCTCTAAGAGGGATGCACCACTGTCTAAGTGCAGGACTTACATCAGGTAGCTCCAAAGACTTCTCACACAATCCATCTGCTCTAGGCTTGTAAGCTGGATTGAATTGGTCAGGACCTGTTCCCAGGGACCACACACTCCTTGTAAATCACTAAAGTGTTTGCTTGTTTTTCTGCATGGTGATGATCCCCGAGATTTAATGAAATGCAATATGAGAAAACAGATATCACTGTAAATAAAACTGTCATAGCATATTCTAGGTCAGAATATTTTCTAGGTTTTAAAGCAATCTACAGATTCAATGCAATCCCAATCAGATTCCCAATGACATTCTTCACAGAACTAAAACAAAGAATCCTAAAATTTATATGGAGCAACAAAAGACCCTGAATAGCCAAAGCAATCCTGAGAAAAAAGAACAAAGCTAGAGGCATCACAATCCCTGACTTCAAAATATACTACAAAGCCATAGTGATCAAAACAGCATGGTACTGGTACAAAAACAGGCACACAGATCAATGGAAGAGAATCTAGAGCCCAGAAATAAAACCACACGTCTTTGGACAGCTAATTTTTGCAAAGAAGCCAAGAACATACAATGGAGAAAGGAAAGTCTCTTCAATGAATGGTGCTGGAAAAACTGGACAGCCACATGCAAAAGAATGAAAGCAGAACATTATCTCTCTCCATACACAAAAATAGACTCAAAATGGTTCAATGACTTGAAAGTAAGACCTGAAAACATAAAACTCCTAGGAGAAAATATAAGCAGTACATTCTTTTACATTGGTCTTAGTAGCATCTTCTCAAATACCAGGTCTACTCAGGCAAGGGAAACAAAAGAAAAAATAAACAAATGAGACTACCTCAGACTACAGAGCTTCTGCAAGGCAAAGGAAACCATGAACAAAACAAAAAGACAACACACCAAATGGGAAAAAAAATTTGCAAATTATGTATCTGACAACGGTTTAATCTCCAAAATTTGTAAAGAACGCATACAACTCAACAACAAAAAAACAAACAAGCCATCAAAAAGTGGGCAGAGGATCTGAACAGACATTTTTCCAAAGAAGATATACAGATGGCCAACAGGCGCATGAAAAGATATTCAACATCACTAATCATCCGGGAAATGCAAATCTAAATTACAATGAGATATCACCTTACACCTGTTAGAATGGCTATAATTACCAAGACAAAAAGTATCAAATGTTAAAGAGGATGTGAAGAAAAGGGAACCCTCATACACTGCTGGTGGGAATGCAAACTGGTGCAGCCACTATGGAAAACAGTATGGAGATTCCTCAAAATACTAAAAATAGAACTACCATACGACCCAGCTATCCCACTACTGGGTATCTACCCAAACAATTTGAAATCAACAATCCAAAGAAGCATATACACCCTTATGTTCATTGCAGCACTATTCACAATAGCTAAGATCTGGAAACAATCCAAGTGCCCATTGATTGATGACTGGATAAAGAAGATGTGGTATATATATACAATAGAATACTACTCAGCCATAAAAAAGACAAATTCATCCCATTTGCAATAACATGGAAGGACCTGGAGGGAATCATGCTAAGCGAAATAAACCAGACTGAGAAAGATAAACATCAGATGATTTCACTTATATGTAGAATATAAACAAAGACATGGACAAAGAAAACAGTTCAGTGGTTGCCAGGGGAAGGGGGGTGAGGAGTGGGCACAGAGGATGAAGGGGAGCACTTATGTGGTGACAGACAAGAAATAATATACAACTGAAATCTCACATCGATGTAAACTATTATGAACTCAATAAAAAAAAATAGAAATACCTTACAACCCAGCTATCCTACTACTGGGAATTTATCCAAAGAACTTGAAATCAACAATTCAAAGAGACTTATGCACCCGTATGTTTATCGAAGCATTATTCACAATAGCCAAGATGTGGAAGCAACCCCAGCGCCCAACAACTGAAGAATGGATAAAGAAGATGTGGAATACCACTCAGACATAACAAAGACAAAATAGTCCTATTTTTAACAACATGGATAGTCCTTGAGGGTATGACGTTAAGCGAAATAAGCCAGACAGAGAAAGATAAATACTGCATCATTTCACTCATATGTGAACGATAAACAAATACGTAGATAAAGAGAACAGATTAGAGTTTATCAGAGGAGAAGGGGGTTGGGGGTGGGCAAAAGGGGTAAAGGGGTACATATGTATGGTGATAGATAAAAATTAGACCATCGGTGGTAAGCACAGTACAGTCTATACAGAAATTGATAATAACGTACACCTGAAATTTCACAGTGTTATAAGCCATTATGACCTCAAAAAATAATTTTTTTAAAAAAAGAATATTTTCTAGGTTTTTAAGATGCACAAGTAATTTTGTTTATTTTATTGGTGATCATGTACTATGAGCCAAATATGAGATGGAGTCATGTAGTTCACCATTTTATATGAGTTACAACTGCTTGATAGAAAAAAGGAGACTAAACCCAGGAAAGTCTTGCTGAGGCAAACTTACTTGCCATGCTGTACCTCACTTATACATAGAGACCCTGGGTATGGCTGTTGCTCCTGTTGCTGAAGGTTTAATAACCAAGGACATGCTCAGGGACAGGTTGGAATGAGGAATTGTCAAGATATAGCCCTCAGAGATCCATCATGGTTGTGATGTCTTCGTAGAATAAGTGCTTGAATCCTTTGTCTATTGCTATCTTTCTAGGCTCGGAGAACACATGGGTCTAGTGACTCTCAAGTCCCCAGGGGAATTCACTCTGTGATCACCTTGAGTGGAGAGGACAAAGGTAACATACCCTTTCCACAAGCATTTCTACAACCTGGCCCCGTGCTCCAGACAATAATTTATTTTAGTCTAGGAATCTCATCTATTTCTTTCACCCTGTGTCAGGTTTAGTTCATCTGGGAGAAGGAAGACAGCTTTGGCTTTATGTCTCAAAATGGAAAGGTGAAAAATCCTCTCAACAGCCAAACCGTCCATACAAGGTTGAGAACTACAGGACTGAGAGGAAAAAAATGATACCAGTACACCCTAAGCCCATCTCTTTTCTTGGAGATAATTCAAGGTTATATAAATGCACTGCATTGTTTTCAGGGATAGAGGGAGAAATGGAATTTCTAACCTCTTACTCCTAGCCTGCACGAAATCTCTCTGCTTCTTTCTTGTAGTTCCTTCATATTTTCACTGTCTCTTCTGTAGTTTCAGAATTAAAAATGGTACTCTGAGCAAGGGTTTGGGAATTTGGAGTGTGATGGGTTGGAGGGTCTTTCAATTTGGAGGGAAGGAAATCATATTTAATGAACTATTCTTAACACTATTCTATATACAACTAAACTAACTCTAAAAAACGAAATCAAGTGACTTCCAGAATTGTGTGTGAGGAACTTAGCAAATCATCTCTCCAAAAAGATAACAATAAAGCTGAACAAAATTATCAAAGATAACCATTTAAGTTTCTGAAAATTACCAAACTGGATGCAACAAAATGAGAACCATTTATTCAAGAAAATCTACTAAATTGCAGTAAGGACAGTGGGAATTTGTGGCATTTTAACCAAGGGCTATTCTCATCACCCACCCCAGATCTATGGTGCAGAAGTTCTATCCAAGATGGTGAGACAGCCTATAAGGACTGGCATCTCACTCTGCTCACCCTCAAAATCCAGCTCTGTGGCACAGAAATTCTACCCAAAGACAAGTGATATAGAACACTGAGACTGTCATCTCTGAAGTTCTGCCTGAAGTGGCTGACTTTATTTGGCACAGATCATGGAAAAATCCATTCCCGGGCACATTGTCTAAAACAACAGAGATCTCAGAGGTAAACAATCAAGGAAAGCTAAGATCCCAGTGATACTAGATGAGGCAGGCTTAAAAATGGCAGAACAGCCAAAAATTTTACAAGGAGATCCTGTAAGAGAAACAGCCAAAGAAGATTGTGCTATGCTCAGACTCTGCCTGCATGAATAAAAATAAAACGATGGAAAAATACATGCACTACAAATAGCAACCATAAGAGAGCAGAAATGTCTCTACTAATATCAGATGAAATAGAGATTGAAAGAAAAAATGTTTCTAGATAAAATGAGAAATAGTTTATAATGGTAAATTGTCGATTAATCAGGAATAAATAAGCTTTATAAACATATATGCACCTAACAAAAGAGACCCATGATACATAAAAATAACAATAAAAGGGAGAAATATATGATTTAACAATAATAGTTGGACAAAAATCCATATTATCATCTCAATAGATGCAGAAAAAAGCATTTGACAAAATCCAACCATTATTCTTGATAGAAGCCATCAACAAATTAAGTTATAGGAATAGAAGAAAACTTTCTCACCCTAATAAAACTCATCTATGAAAAACCTACAGCTAGCATCATTCTTAATGGTGAAAAACTGAAAGCTTTCGTTTTAAGATTGGGAATTAAAAAAACCCAGCCTACTCTCACCACTTCTATTCGGCATTGCACTGGAGATTCTAACCAGTGCAATTAGGAGGAAAAATAAATCAAAGGCATCAGCCTGAAAAGGAAGTCTTGTCACTGTCTTTATTCACAAAAACACGATCTTGTATGTAGAAAATCCTAAAAAATCTGCAAAACTACTATAACTAATAAGTTCATCAAGATCAATATTTACAAATCATTATATATCTATATACTAGCAATGAACAATCTGAAATGAAATGAAGAGAACAATCCTAATGAAAGAGCATCAAAAACAAGTATTTCATATTTGGAAAAATTGAACAAAGCAGTGCAAGATTTGTACACTGAAAACCGTAGAAAATTGTTGAAAGAAATTAAAGAAGACCTAAATAAATTTAAAGACAAATGGTGTTCATGGATTGGAAAGCTTAATATTGTCAAATGACAATTCACCAGGTTGATATAACAATTATAAATATATAAGCACTCAACATCAGGGTACCTAAATATATAAAGTAAATATTAACAGACCTGAAGGGAGAAATAGATGACAAAACAATAATACTAGGGGACTTCAATAGTCCACTTTCAACCATGGATAGAATATCCAGACAGAAAATCAGTAAAGGAATAGTGGACTTGAACAATAGTATAGACCAACTGCAACTAACAGACATATACAGAACATTCCACCCAACAGCAGCAAAATACACATTCTTCTAAAGTGCACATGGAATACTCTCCGGTATACATCATACGTTAGGTCACAAAACATATGTTAGCAAATTTAAGAAGATTGAAGCCAATTGGAGGCGGTGCATGGCTTGGCTTCAGTGGGGAACGCAGGGCCAACAAAGTTGCCTGGGTGGTGCCTATTTTGCCCAGGCATGCGGGGCTCCCTGGAGCCTGTGTGCCCCCGCAGCTGGCAGCACCTCAAGTGGGCCGAGCACCAATGCCCTATCCTTCCCCACCGGCCTCCTCATGACCCTGGGGCCATGGTGCCTACCCTGCCACCCAGCCAGAGCTCTTCATGCCCCTTGGCCTCGGGAGCAGCAGCATGCCTCCTGGTGACTTCAGACACTGGCTATCACCTATTGTATAGATTTAAGACGAATAATGATCAAGTTACACTGGTTGGTCAAGTGTTTCAGTCATATGTTTCAGGATACTACAAGAACGATATTCTTCTAATCTGGAAAGAAAGAGATGAAGATGCTTATTACCCAGAGGTGGTTAATGCCATGACCCTTTCAGAAACCAACATGGAAATCGCGGAATAGTTCGATGCATTTCCCAATGAAGTACTAACTGCTTTTGATAGTGCCCTCCGAAGAGCAGCCTTGACAATTCTCCAGTCCCTTTCTCAGCCTGAGGGTGTCTCCATGAAGCAGAATCTCCATGCCAGGATATCAGGTGAAACGCTGAAGGATTTTACTGTCATGTTATTCTCTAGGAAGGTTTTGAGAAATTATAACACATACTGAAATCAGAGCAGTAAGAAATAATTGATAATTATACTTAAAAATATATCCATTGTATAGTTGGTGGTAACTTCTTTCAGAGTAGAATAATGATTATATATTGTGTCCTTTGGACATTTGGAAGGTGGGGTACTAGCCATGCCAACTGAGGGGAGGGAGAATGTGTGGAGACAGTAGTATACTTGTGTGCATATATATTTCTTTGTGTGTGTATAAAACTGTAATCCAGAACAGCTTTATGAGCTTTTATGACTACTAACAGTAAAATAATCGATGATACAAACTAGAAAAGTGGTAGATGCTACCCAATGATCTTCAAAACTATTTCAGGAAATTCATTATTTTTATATAACAAGATTAGCATTGTGCTGGCCTCCTATTAGGTACTCAATAACTTTTTGTTAAATGAGTTATAAATTAAGCATCTTAATTTTTAAGAAACCGCAGTGGAGCAATCAGCGACTTGTAGTGGCAAAGCTGTCTTTGAATTCCTGCAATCTGTGATTAAACTGGTGAATACACGTACTATTTTGTTTAAAAATAAATACATTTCAGAAAGGTGTGGATTTAAAATCAACAAAAGGTTTGCCATGATTCCACAAAGGTTAGGAGTCACTATGGTAGAACTCCTTGAAGAGAAATTAAGATTGCAAAAAAGATCAGACACTTGATTTTAATGAAAAATAATATCTGCAATTACACTTACTAGAATAAAATTATGGCGTTTTTATGCATCAGGACACTAGATAATCTCTTGCAAGGATCATGAAGCAATGTTCCCTTTGAATAAGGTTGCAGTGGAATTGTTAAAGGGGGCTTTAGTTAGTGTTGAAATGATATTTAGGAAATGGTTTTAGGCTGTCTTTGTGTTTAGATACTTTTCCATGCTCACTTTATATAGTAAAATTCTGTCTGCCTAGGTGACCCTACTGGTTTCAGGTGAATTTAGCCTATGTTTTCAATTCTTCTCTGAAAAAGTAAATTGCAAATCATGTTACTACCACGGTAACATTCATTCTGCAAACGAATCATGTGTGGGCATGGGCTAGCCTCTTGGAAAACCAAAAAGAATGTGATATATTCCCTCATCTAAAGGAGCTCGAGTGTGTAGGGGAGGCAGCTATATAGTTAAATATGTACCTGCTGCTGTATGTATGCCTCCGGATACATGTGTATGTGCGTATTAAACGTAATTGTAAAGGAGCTTAATGACAGCTTCTATGTTATGTGATGCATGCCTCACTCAAGATATGTGTAAGGTGTTTAAGCACACAGAACATGGAGTGAATTCTCCTAGAGGGTTCGCTGGAGGTTTCAAGAGAAGGAAAGGCCAGGCAGGGATGGCGGTGTCCCAAATAGAATGAACCAGGGATAGAAATAGTTTGGTTTTAGGTGTATTGCACTTCCATCTTGGACTCTTGGAAAGGCATTTAATTATTAAAACCGAGAATGCATCTGTGGTTCAGTCTCCTGAGGAACATAAGATGTTTTCCAGGATATGTAAATCAAAACTACCATGAGATAACACCTCACACTTGTTAGCATGGCTATTGTTAAAAAATAAGATAAGTGTTGGTGAGGATGTGGAAAAATTGGAACCCTTTTACACTGTTGGTGGAAGTGTAAATTGGTCCAGCAGATATTAAAACAATGTGGAAATCCCTCCAAAAAATTAAAAACAGAACTATCATATGATCCAGCAATTCCACTTCTGGGTATATATCCAAAAGAATTGAAATCAGGATCTTGAAGACATATCTGCACTTCCATGTTTATTGCAGCGTTATTCACAATAGCCAAGATATGGAAATAGCCCGTGTCCATCAATAGATGAATAGATAAAGAAAACGTTGAATATGCATGCAATAGAATATGATTCAGCCTAAAAAAGAAGGAAATCTTGGAGTTTGCGACAACATGGATGAACCCGGAGGACATTATATTAAGCGAAGTAAGTGAGTCACAGAAGGACAAATACTAAATCATTCCGCTTATATGAGGTATCTAAAATAGTCCAACGCATAGAGGCAGAGAATAATAGTGGTTTCCAGGGGCTAAATGGAGGGGGAAATGGGGAGGTGTTGTTCAATGGCTATAACGTTTTAATTATGCTGGATGCACAAGTTCTAGGGATCTGCTCTACGACCTGGTACCCAGAGTTAATAATACAGTATTGTACCTTTGAAAATTTATGAAGAGCGGAGATCTCATTTTCTACCACATTCCTTAATTTCTAAGTGTTTACACCACAAAAAAACAAACCAAAACAAAAGGACACAAGGAACCTTTGGGAAACATGGATACATCTATTCCCTTGAATGTGATGATGTTATCACAATTGTTCACAGATGTTCAAATTTATCAGGTTGTGCACATTAACTATATACAGTTCTTTGTATATCAATTATACCTCAATAAAGCTGTTTTAAAAAAAACCAGTTCTCCACAAATTGATCTACAAATTCACCACAACTCTATCAAAATTCTATTTGCATTTTTTTTCAGAGGTTGACTAGCTGACCTGAAAATTCATATGGTAATGAAAGAAAATTGCAATAGCCAAAACAAAAGAGAACAAAATCGAGGGCTCAAATTTACCAATTTCACTCATTTAATTTAATCATGTTTTATTACATTCGCAGAGCTGTGTAACTATTACCAAGATCAGTTATAGACCATTTTCATTACCCCTAAAAGAAACCACATAACTTTTGGCATCTACTCTCTTTTCTCCCTAAATCCCCTAGCCCTAGGCAAGCACTAATCTACTTTCTGTCTCTATAGATTTTCCTATTCTGGACATGTCATATAAATATAATCAGACAATATGTGTTTGTCTGTGACTGTGGATTTTTCTTTCATCTTGTACTTTTCTCAAATATTGCTTTAACTATTTTAAAACTACCATTTAAAGTATGTCTCGCTGAAGTATATTTGCTTTACGTACTTTCTTTTTTTACTTTGTTTTAGGTAGTGACTTTGTGGTATATCTTTCTCTGTTTTTTCCTTCCATCTGATATTTTTCTTAAATTTACAGTATTTCTTTCATAAATAGCATAAATAGAATCCTTACACTTTTATACTGTCTGGCAAAATTTATATTTTACTTGAGAAGTTTGTTGCATTTATACATCATGTAATTACTGATATGGTTGGACTAAGACTATAATTTTGTTATCTTTTTCCAACATAGTCCATATTCTTTCTCTCCTATATTCCTTTTTTCCACCTTTCATTTCAATAATCAATTCTGAAATAACCATTAATATTTTTCTCCTCCATCAGATTTGTATTTAAAGTGGTTATTTTAGTATGAATCCCTAATTTGTCATAGTCTGCCTTATGATAGTAACGTCTCAACTTGCCAGACAAAACCTTCTAAAAGTTTTGTTCCTTCCTGATCTTTTTGCTGATTTGTCATATATTTTACCTGAAATATATAATAAACGCAAGAAGATGTTGTTGATATTGTTCTTTTAGAAAGTCAACATTTTATTTTTAAGATTTTATTTTTTCCTTTTTCTCCCCAAAGCCCTCCGGTACATAGTTGTATATTCTTCGTTGTGGGTCCTTCTAGTTGTGGTATGTGGGATGCTGCGTCAGCATGGTTTGATGAGCACTGCCATGTCCGTGCCCAGGGTTCGAACCAAGGAAACACTGGGTCGCCTGCAGCGGAGCGCATGAACTTAACCACTCGGCCACGGGGCCAGCCCAGAAAGTCAACATTTTTTATAGCACATTGTTTTTTATTTGTTCCTGCAGTTAACCCTTTAAACTGTGTTCATTTTATTCTTCAGCCTGTAAATCTTCCTTTTGTATCTTTTGTAGTACAAATCTAGTGACAATGAATTGTTTTGGGGGTTTTTTTGGCCAAAAAATGTTTATTTTAAATTTCTTTCTGAGGAATTTTCTTCCACTAGATTAAATATGTTATTCAATTGTCTGACGGCTTCCCTTTACCTCTTGAAACATTAGCCATGATTTTTATTTTTGTTTCTTTTAGGGTATGTGTCTTTTATTTCTGGCTGATTTTAGGAGTTTCTCTTATTCTTTTGTTTCTAACAATCTATGACAGAGGTTGGTAAACTTTTTTCTGTAAAGGGTAACATATTAAATATTTTATACTTTGCCATCCATACCATCTCTGACTTAACTACCCAGCTTTACCATTGTAGCATCAAATTAGCCCATGGCAATGTTTAAACAAAGTGGTATGTCTGTTTTCAAAGAAAACTTTCTTTTAAGCGATTGGTGGTGGGTCAGATTTGATTTTTGACCAGATTGTCCTACCCTTTCTCATTTCTAATAATTTTTTCTGTGTGCCAGATATTTTCCTAAAAAATAATTGTAGAAGATATGGATGATTTATTCCACCCTAAACAATTCTCCATATCCACAGTTAGGAAGATAGTGTGAAGTATAAATCACTTCAATTCGATCATAGATTGAGCTGCATCAGTGATGAACTTCAGTTTTGGAAAGAGTCAGTCCAGCTTTTCCTCATTCTTTCACTTTGGCGTGGCTCAATTAGTCTTTTGATTTTTGAAACTGGCAGGTTTTGTTTCCTGAGCCCTGAAAGACTTCTAGAGATTCAGTTTTGCCTTTCAGAGACTTTGACCTTGGCGCTTTTAGCATCTGTTGCAGGCAGCTTCAAAACCTGGCAAATGCCATGACTGTGTGACTGTTCATGAATTTGTTCACACCCCTACACGCGAGTAGGACTTTTTCTTGTTAGTACCACAAACCTGCAGTAGATCATACTGTTCCTAAAAGATGTTTCTGGTATAGCTCTCAAATGTGCTACAAACTTTAGCAAATACTACAAAAAAACGTGGATTTGCATTTAGGGTTTCTCTTTTCCCCAGTAGATTGTCTTTGCCTGGGCCAATCCAATTCTCAGCCTATGCCCTGACTGGTAAATGCTCCCAAAGAAAAATGGTGATCAGCAGGCTACCTAACAAGGGCTTTTGCATGTCTGGAATTTTGATTCATTCCACCCTTGTTGCTGCCACAGCCCTCCAGTGACTTTAAATCTAAAATACTATTTATCTAATCATTTCAATGAGAGAGTTAGCCTACTGCAAACAAATATATCCATCCCCAAACCTGAAGTGCATTTGTTTGCATTTGGATTCTTAGAGTTGTTGATACTTTAATATCTGGGGAAAGCAACAGACTTGACCTACCCATATTTATCAGATCTTTCCTTGATTTCCTTTCAACAAAATCTGAGATTGCTGGAAAAACCTTTTATCTTCAAGTTAGAAATAATCTCCAGACTAATTACTTCAAATCATAGAAATGGTTTATTTTGAAAAGGAAGTTAGTATGAAGTATTCTGTTCTTTAGTAAAGAAGGTTGTGGGGTGGGAGTTAAAAGGAAATAATAACATAAAAATGTGAAACATCAGGGATTGTTGGTGAGTTTAAAATAATAATGTAAATAATAAGGTTATTAATGCCAATGAGGTGAATCCTAGTTTAAGAGGCATATAATTTCCTTTATTTTTTATATACATGATTCTTAAATTCCATTTGCTTTCTTCTTTGTATATTATAAAAACATGCATTCCTAATAATGGGTTGGGGGTTTAAATTGAGGAAGAAGTTGAAGCAGAAGAAAAGCCAGGATATTTCTGTTGCTTATTTTTAATTACATAATCAATGAAATTTAGACTAGATGATTATAATTTAAATTAAAAATATAATATTTGTTGGTTACGTGCCATATACCAGATGCTCTTTTCAGTGTATCAACTCATTTGATTATTGCAGCAACCACTGTTATCTATTTCACAGATGAGGAAACTGAGGCACAGAGAGATTACACAATTTACTTAAGGTCTGAGACTTTTTAAATGGCAGAGCTATTGTTCTAAATAGGTGGAGAGGATACAGGTTCTGTGATCTAAACCACAATGCTACACTGTCTCTTGAGGGCTTACAGGTTAAGAAGGAGATGCAGAGCTTGGAGCCTCCCAGAGCGTCAGAGGAAGAGTCTTCAGTTTGAGACTTCAGTCGGGTGGAATACACGCACACATACAAGTAAGTAAATATATATACATACACAGATGTGTGTATAACGTGGATATAGTCCACCTAATACATATGTACATATATGCGTATAATGTTAATGTGTGCATAAGTACGTTTGTGTGTACATACATTTATAAAATGAAATGGGTGAGAAGGTCCATAGTGTGGGGAGAGATGGTGTACCTAGGCTGCATGAAGGGATAATTCTGAGACTCTGGGGATTTTAATATTTAACAATTCTTTTGAAAATATCTGTTGGTCAGATGAAATAGTTTTGAAGAATTAATTATCTACCTGTGACCATGTGGATAATAATGTGTAAAACCCCTCTTTCCTGGCTCTATGTTTAGGATTCTTTACTACATCTCTGCTGGCCGGGGTTTAAATGGGAAACCCATCAGAAAAGATATCACAAAAATGGCCCTAAAAGCAGGAAGTTGGTTCATTAGAAAGAGAGAGAAAGGGTCAGACTAGGAGATACAATGTTGTGACCATGTAATATTTGTGTTACTCACTGTCCCTTTCGGTGTCCCCAAACCTCACTGACCTTAATATGCAATTTGAATAGATTATAACTAATCAAAACTCATTGGTTTGGAGGGGAGTCTTTTTGTGGTTGTTGACTTACATGCAGCTGCTTTATTTCTCTATGGGAAATTTGCCTGTCAATATTTAACATTTTGGGGGGTTATCTTTCAGGACTTCTAATGCTCTCTGCATAAAGTACTAAATAAACTCCAAAGTTATTGTTTACATAAGTTGTTGGGATATACATTCATGGTAGGGGGATCACCTTAATAGTCCTTATGAGGAGACACAGATCAGATGCTAGTCTTCTTTCTATGTCTAAGACAGGTGCTTTTCAGTATTATAAGTAGGTTCCCAGATAAGTGCTCAGCTGTTATTAGGAAGAATGGATCATAATTGTGCCATATTTGGCCCTTTACACATGTAGAGGCATTTGTAGGATTCCTCTAACATGCAGACTTTTGGTTTGGGGTGATGTATAGTTGAACAAGAACTGGACCTGCCTTCAAGGAACCTGCAGTCACGTCAGAGAGGAAGACACATGTAAATGAAAAAGAGAAATAAACAGGACCATTGCCTCTCCCTTGGTAGAGATAGAAGTAAGTAGTCCAGCAATGTTTGTGTTGACCAGATCTCAGGACTTGAGATCCTCCAGTTCCTCATCTCATGCAAAGCTCAACACTTTACTAGCGTTTACTTTCTCAGATACTCCAGAATTAGGCTATCTGTCACAGAATTGGAGGAGGTCCTTTCTCCCCCATGTATCTGGGTAGAAGATGTGTGCTCAGTGCTCAGAGGTTACAGTAAATTCTGAGTCAAGGACTTCATACCCTACTTCTTAGGTTCTAATTATGCACAGTCTCAGGCTAGCTCTTCCCCCAAGAAGGCAGGTCAGTCACATCTGGGCAGTGAACACAAAGAAATGGTCATTGCTTTCCCCAACCTCACTTTGTAGCTAGAGTTCTGGAAGCTACATATAATTCACAGACAATATCTATTTTCAATGTACAAGCAATTGTACCAGGTAAGGAATCTGCCTTGCTCTGGACAATCAATTTTACCCACAGTATTCAAGTCTCCTTCTATACAATTGCCCACATTCTGTCCTTACACAGAAAACTTTCTGTCTGAGTGCCAAACGCCCTTACCTTCTCACTCATTTATTCCACCTTCCTTCTCAGAGCCTAGAACTTTGCCTGTTTTTAGAAAATCCAATCTGATGGCAACATATAATTAGAGATTAAGATGCTACCCAGAACTTTTCATTCAATTCATCTCCTTACACTTCTAATGTTCACTTTTTAAAATATTACGTGTGAAGGAATGAAGTGATAAAAGGATCAGCTGAGTATGAATAAATATTGCAGCCCTCTCGAGTATGAATAAATAATGCATTGGCACTTTTTCCTTAACTTTACTGGGGTTGTTCTTTCTTAACACAGGACTAAATGAGAGAGAATGAGAACAGAGAGAGAGAGGCTGTCAAGTGCCACACTTTTGGACATGATCACAGAACTAGAACAGTGCCTGAAGGGTTAATTGTAAATTTTACATGGTTCTGTTGGATCATATGGTAGAAACTGGTGTTACCTCTGATATAAGCTTGTTTAGACAATTTTAGGGTTGAATTGATCATTTTGTTTGTGAATTTTTGTGCCCAATTCTAATGGTCATTTAGCTCACCCCACTCCAAGCTGTGGGGGGAAATTTAGGTTGTAATATAAACTAGAGAAATTGTTCTTTGTCACCTAATGTTGTAGGAGGACTACCTCACGTGCCTTCTGCTCCCATTATCTTACATGCTCCTTTCTGAACTCTCAGCATGTCCCATGTGCTTGCCTGTGACACTAACTACTCTGAATTTTTCCTCACTGTTGTATGTTTATATGGTAGTGGTAAGAGTAATATATATGTGCGTTTGGTTTGGGGTTGTAAATTTATGTGGTTGTGCTTATGTTGTGTGGATATTTTCATTGGGCTGGTTTTGATATTTAGTCTGTGGGTTTTATTCTTTACATTTTCTTATATGATTGTGGTATTTTAAGTTTGGTTTTAATATGCTACTGGATTTGGTTTGCTGGTATTTTCTTGAGTATTAGATTAGAACTCTTGAGAATGAGGAGATTTTATATTGGCTTTATTTACTCTTTTGTTTTTCTGCGGGTGTCCCTCCTCATACCAGGACCCTAAAAGGCAGAAGGTGAGAAGCAGGTTATATATTTTACATAACTATGTTAGGAAATGTAATATATCCTGTTGTCCCCTACCCCAAGGTGATCCCCCTTAAACTGCATCAATATGTTGCCTTGGCAACTGCTATTTGTTATGCTTTTGTTTTCAGAAAAGGTTGCATAACTCTTTTGCCTAGCTTCTTTCATCAGCATAATTATTTTGAGATTCATCCAAATTGTTGTGTGTATCAATGATTCAAATAGCTTAGTGATATTCCAATATATGTACAGACCATGTTTATTTATTTGTACAACTGTTGGTGGATATTTAGGTTGTTTCAAGTTTTTGGCTATTATGAATGCTGCTGCTATCAACATTGATATGCAATTTTTTCTATGGACATTTGTTTTGGAATGGCAAGATCATTCGGTAGGTTTATGTTTAACTTTTGAAGAAACTGATAATCTGCTTTCCATGTGGTTGTACTGTTTTACATTTCCACATTTCTAACTCCTCTATATCCTTAACATCACTTGGAATATTTTTCTTTAATTTTAGCCATCCTAGTGGGAGTAAAGTGCCGTCTCATTATGGTTTTATTTTGCTAATAACTAATGATGCTGAGCATTTTTATGTGCTCACTTGCCATTTGTATGTGTTTTTTTAGAAAACTTTATTTCTAAGAGTAAACAAGTGGGGACAACCCAAATTTCCTTCAATAGGTGTGGTACATCCATTTCTTGGAATTCTATTCAGCAATAATGAGAAAGGTCCCACTGATATACACAGCAATTTGGTTGAATCTCAAAGGCATTTTGCTGACTAAAAGAAACCAGTTTCCAAAGTTTACATACTACGTGATTCCATTTATAAATATTCCTGAAAGATAAACTTATATTAATGAAGCATAGATTAATTGTTACCAGGGCTTAGGGGTGGAAGAGAGTATAACTAAAAATGATAGCAGAAGGAAAGTCTGTAAGGTTATGTAACTATTATCTTGATAGTGGTGATGTTTACTCGAACCTATACATGTGTTAAAATTGTAGGACTACATACATACACAAAATTTGAATTATACTTCACGTTATTTTTTTCATCTATATGCTCTTAGTGTATGCAATTTTATTTTTTAATTAATTATTCAAAAATTTTAAATACTGTAGTATTTAGAGCAGTTTTAGGTTCACAACAAAATTGAGAGGAAGGTACAGGGATTTCCCATATACCTCCTGCCTCCTCATATGCAGAGCCTCCCCCATTCTCAACTTCACTCACCAGAGTGGTATCTTTCTTACAATTGATGAATTTACATTGACACATAATTAATACACAAAGTCCATAGTTTGCCTTAGTACATTATTTTTTTTTCTTGGTCTTAGCTTTATGTGGTTCGTGTGCTCTCACTTCTCCTATAATTACAATGCATAGTAAGTAATTCACTGGGGAAACTTTATCTCTTGATTGATGGGTGGTAGTCCTAGGAAATTTTAAGTGTACTATCTTGAAAACATAAAAGCAAGCAATAAAGAAAACTCCAAGTGGCTACTTAATCCACTACTCCATAGATCTTCTCCACCTGTTAGGTTCTGGTTGGTCATGGACTATAACTTTAGCTCTCCCGTGGTTCATCATGGTCCCTCCTATTTTATAAAATCTTTCTTTGCATTCTTTTCACCTTAGCAGCCTGATACTAGCCCAACCCACATCTTTTTGAGCAGGGTATTATTCTTGTTGTTGTTTAGTTTGTGTCGAGCCACTTGATGAGGCTATTGGATGACCGATGGATTGATTGTCTTTGAGCCTTTCTTGGACAAAAGCTATTGATGGTGTGAGAGGTGGGAGCTTAGTACTTTATTTTTTAAGGCATCTTTTGTGTCTACAAATATTCTCTGTTGCATATCCTTATATCATGTCCCAGTCTTAGTTGCACAAGGTGAATAGCCCCTGGAACGCATTTCTCAGAATGTAAAGGTAGGAAAACATTATCTCAAAAATTGTACTCTATATCCTTGTTTTTATATCTCATTCTCTAATCAGAGAAACCTGGAATTCATAGAGAAATGGTTTATTCTAGGGCCAGGGCAGGTTAAATACAAGATGAGCCTTGAGTAATTTGGAGGACCAGAAATTAAGGAAGTAGTCCCCAAAAAAGGATGGGGCATGACAAATGACCCAACCTGAAAGAAATTCCAATTGCCAACGTTGAACAATTTGATCACCAAAATCAACAACAATAGTATTTGATTAAAACACAAATAAAATTAATACACGAGTCCATACTGATATAAAGAAATTATTGAATAACTAAATATATGTGGGTGAAGGTACAAAACTTCTTTACAAAAGAATTCTAAATAATATATGTAAATATTCCTTTCTCCAAAAGATGGAACTTAATGCCTCTCCACTTGAGTGTGGGCTGGACTTAGTGACTCATTTCCAAAGAATAGTGTATGGAAAGTGAAAAGCAATGGCTCTACAGTACAGAAGTCTGGCAGACAGATACCATCTCAACCAAGAATTTAAAGGTGGATACAACCAGTGATAAGTCATGTGAGTACACCTCCTGATAGGATGCAATGAGAAGGGCACTTCATCTCCGTGGTATTCTTCCCCCAAACCCAGAACCCTGGTATAATCAAAAGAAAACATCAGAAAAGCTCAATTTGAGGGACACCCTTGAAAATGCCTAACCAGTACTCTTCAGAGTTCTAAAGAGCATGAAAAACAGAAATGGAGTAGGAAATTTTACTGATGGAGGAACAGAAAAATGACATTAGTGGAAAAAGTGGTGAAATCCACTTTTTTTTGGTCTGTAGTTTTGTTATTGTGCCACTGTTAATTTCTGAGTTTTTACTAATGTACTATCGTTAGTAACATGGTAGCCTTGTGGGAAGCCGGGTGATGAGTGTATGAGAAGTCTCTGTACTATATTTACAACTTTTCCATAAATCTAAAATTATTCCAAAATAAATATAAGAAAAATGAAGAAACAACAACTAAAAAGCATACGTCCAATCCTGCTGCTGCCTGATTTAGAACAATGAAAGGTGAGTTTCAAGCAAACGACGTGAAAAAGTCAGATAAGCACCAAACTCATCGCTTTTCTTGAACACTTTAGACATCTAAGTTTACAGATCTGTTAAGTAGCTTGATTTTAATGAAAGACAGCCCCCTCCAAGGAGAAATAGGATGCAGAGACTGGCTTACCAGTGACAGAGAAAGGGAAGTAATTACACTGGCCTAGCAAACACCCGAGGAACAAACAAGAGCAGTCTCCCACTAAGAACGTGGGAGGGACCTGGCTAGAGATCCCTATGTGGTTTAGGTGTAATGGATGTCAAGATCAGTGAGAACAGCGGGAGTCCTGAGAAAAATCCCTGGAACCTATACGTCCCCGAAGCACAAAACAATGCTAGAGGAATTTAAAGCCTGCATTGCATGTCAGCCGACCACCACAATAATAGAACCTGCTCCCAGGTGAATAACTGATCAAATTGACTCAACTGCCCCATCACATAAGAAAACCCTGAAAGAAGAAGCAGCGTGTTCACTTCCAGGTGCAAATATTATTGATCTCATTCTCTACTGTTCTACACATAATGTTCAGCATTAAGTAAACATTTTTAAACACATACGCAAAAGAAAGACAAGGAAACCTAGTACCAAGAGACTAAGAAATCAATAAACCAGATTCAGAGATAATCCAGATATAAGAACTATAAGACAGAGACTTTACCATAACTATGATTAACATATTTAGTATCTAGTGGAAAAAAGGAGACATCTTGTATGAGCAGATGGAGAATTTTAGCACAGAGATAGAAACTATAAGAAAGAGTTAACGGAAATGCTACCAATAAGGAAAAAACAACAAACTATTTTCAGAGATAAAGACTTCCTTTGATGGGTCCATAATTATCTCAATGCCATACAAAGGCAGAAACCTGTGAAGGCTTGAATGAAAGCTACATTGATATGAATAATCGGTTTGAGCTGCCACGTTGAGCCATTCAGTGTGCAGTGACTTTCACAAGAATGTGCCATTCAAATATGAATGGAGCCTTTTTGAGAAAAGTAATGTACAACATGTAGGACATAAGTGATGGCTCAGGGAATGGGGTTGTAGCTACATGGACAGAGATGCCTTCTTTGGAGCCCAGGCACCCACTCTTCAGTGCTGGGCTACCTCAAGGAAGATTTTGTACCTTTTAAGAGAATATGCATAGGAACTGTGGGCTCCTGGGAAAACACTTACACTTAGGTTTTGCAAGAATTTATATATTTTTGCCAAGTGAGGCTTGACTAAAGCAGGAAAAAGATCGTACGTATTGAGAACACAACCCTCCTTCTTTGTCAGCTGAGACTTTTTCCTCTTTATCGCCAAATTCTCTAACCTTTTTTCACCTATTGATGTCTCATCATTTGCAAGACCTCTCTTTTTTAGAGCTCTCAATATAGTCTCCTGCCTCTCAGATTCTCCACTGCTCAACCCCAAAGCCCATTTTCCTCTTAGAGATTAAAACATGTTCTTGTTTTTCCAGCTTTATTGAAGTATGATTAACAAACAAAAATTGCATATATTGAGAATTTTTTGTCAATTGTATATGACTTGATTTTTTAAAGTGTACATGACTTCATATACATATACATTGTGAAATGATTACCACAATCAAATTAACACCTCACATAGCTACCTTATTTTTGTGATGAGAACATGTAAGATTTACTCTCTTCGCAACTTTCAAGTATAATACAGTATTGTTAACTATGGTCACCACACTGTACATTAGATCCTCAGAACTTGTTCATCTTATAACTGAAAGTTTGTGCCCTTTGACCAACGTCTCCCCATTTCCCCCACCCCTCAGCCTCTGGCAGCCACCATCCTACTCTCTGTTTCTATCGGTACAGCCTTTTTAGACTCCACATATAAGTGAGACCACACAGTATTTGTCTTTCTCAGTCTGGCTTGTTTCACTATTTGGATGGCTACCTCAATTGTCTCCAAGTTTATGAATTATCTTTGTTATGTTCTTATTGACTATTAAAATACCTTTTAAACATTTGTGTCACCAGTTTACGAAGGGTTAAGCATAGTCTCCTGAGAGGCAATTACTCTTTTAATTTTTTCTTTGTTTGTTTTGAAGTTATATTTGAAGGATGGAAGGGCATGATAGGACCAGTACTCAGGGGCTATTGCCTAGGTTTTTCTCCCCATTTTCTTTTAGTGAAACTTCTTACCTCAACCTAATGCTGAAGCGGGGGTGGGTGTAGAGAGCATGAGCGCACACTGGACTGTTGGCGACCATCTGTAGTAGCATGTGTTTGGGAAGTAGGTTGTAAATTTTACATCCCTGTGTTGGAAAACAGGCGATATCACATAAGTGATCTCTCTTTAATCATATCAGGGTGTTTTATGAGTGACGTGTTTGTGCAGTTTTACAGCTGATCTCAAAACAGTCACATACCTCCCCATATCCCAACACTTGGGGGAATTTAGGTTTTTAACCAAGAGGGTAGAAATCTTTGCTTTTCCTTCCTAGCATGCTTGACAATGCACAACCTGTGCCTCTTGCTCAATGTCTCCTTCCCTCCTTTCTGCACTCTGGAGGTTTTCTGGGGCACTGGATCTCAACTACCTAGAACATATACGACATCGTGACTGGACCCATTTGGAGTTTGTCCTGATAACTTTGTTTGTGCTGTTTGTGGGAGCATTTAGTTTGTTGGGAGGGAATTTTCTTGATTTGGATTTCTTTTGGTGTTCCTTTGTATTCCTATTAATTCAAGTACCATTTTTGCTACTTCCATGCATGTTCCCATGTGTTATTTGGCTTGATTTCATTTCTGTGTTTATGCATGTCTTAGTCTGCTGAGGCTGCCATAACAAACTACCAGACTGGGTGGCTTAAACAACATAAATTTGTTTTCTCACAGTTTTGGAGGCTAGAAGTTCAAGATCAAGCTTCCAGTGTGATTGCTTTCTGGAGAGAGCTTTTTTCCTGACTTGAGGACTCCCGCTGTGTGCTCACATGGCCTTTTCTGGGTGTGTGCACTTGGATAGAGAGTAAGTGAGCAAATTCTCTGGTGTCTCTTCTTGGAGAATAATCATCCCAGCATGAGTGTCCCACCCTCATGACCTCATCTAAACCTAATTAACTCCCAGAGGCCTCATCTCCAAATACCATCACATTGGAGGTTAGAATTTCAACATATGAATTTTGGGGGGACATACTTTGGTCCACAGCAATGCATTTCTGTGTTTTATTTTCTACACTGTTTTGTAAAATTTTATATTATATTGTGGAGATTTGTTTTTTGTATGTTTCTTAGTGATTGGTATGCCTTTGTGCTTGTACTTAGTGTGAGGTTTAGTTTTCGTATGTGAGAGACCTCACTGGGGACTCTTTGTTGTTTCTGAGTGCACTCATGTTTGTGTGAGGTTTTAGGTGTATGTGTGCAAGTACGGTTGTGTGAGTTTAGTTCATCTCATGTGATAATTATTTTTTGTGTATTTGGCTTTTTATTGTTGTAGTTTTATTTAGGTCATATTTCCTTCTAAAAAGCTTCTGCACAGCAAAGGAAACAATCCACAAAATGAAAAGGCAACCTAACAACTGGGAGAAAATATTTGCAAACCATATATCTGACAAGGGGTTAATATCCAAAATATGTAAGGACCTTATACAACTTACAGCAAACAAACAACCCAATTAAAAGTTGGGAAAAGGACCTAAATAGATATTTTTCCAAAGAAAACATGCAAAATGGCCATCAGGTAAATGAAAAGGGGCTCAATATCACCAATCATTAGGGAAATGCAAGTCAAAACCACAATGAGATATCACCTCACAAGTGTTAAGATGACTGTTGTCAAAAAGACCTGAGATAACGTGTTGGCGAGGATGTGGAGAAAACGGAACCTTTGTGTAGTCTTGGTACGAGTGTGAATTGGTGCAGCCACAATGGAAAACAGTATGGCAGTTACTCAAAAGATTAAAAATAGAGCTACCATACAATCCACTACCCCACTTCTGGGTATGTAACTGAAAGAAATGAAATCATTATCTCAAGAGCTATCCGTACCCCATTGCTAATTTCACCATTGTTCACAACAGCCAAGACATAGAAACAACCTAAATGTCTGACAACAGATGAATGGATAAAGAAAATGTGATATGAATTATATATATAATTGAGGGGGTGGGAAAAATGTGGAAATGTAGGTCAAAGGGTTCGATCTTCAGTCTTAAGATGAATAAGTTCTGAGGATCTAATGTACAGCATGGTTAACAATATTGTATACTTGAAATCTGCTAAGAGAATAGATCTTAAATGTTCTCACACACACACAAAAAGGTAATTATATGAGGTGACAGATGTGTACCTCATCTTAATGTTGTAATAATTTCACAATATATATGTATATCACCTCATTATGTTGTCCACCTTAAACTTACACAAAGTTACCTGTCAATTGTATCTGAATAAAGCTGGAAGAAGAATAAATAAAATAAATACCATTCAAAAGTTGATAATAAGAAACCAACAAAAATCACAAACAACAATAAACAACAACAATAAATATGGACAGGGGCTGACCCTGTGTCAGAGTGGTTAAGTTCTCATACTCTGCTTTGGCAGCCCGAGGTTTCATCAGTTTGGATCCTGGGTTTGGACCTAGCACAGCTCATGAAGCCATGCTGAGGTGGTGTCTCATATAGCAGAACCAGAAGGACCTACAACTATGTACTGCGGGGCTTTGGAGAGAAGAAGAAGAAGAAGGGAAAAAAAAGATTAACAAAAGAAGCTAGTTCAGGTGCCAATCTTAAATAAATAAATACAGACAAAAGAATAAAGAGACACTTCAGTAAAGAAGATATATAGGTAACCAATAAGCACATTGACAATACCAAGTATTAAAGAGAATGGAGAGAGAAAGAAAGAGAATACACAAATCATCAATATCAAGAATAAAAGAATGGATATCCATACAGATCCTAGAGACATCAGAAGTATAATTGGAGGATATTATTAAAAATTTTATGCTAATAACTTTGACAAACTTGATAAAAGCAATAAAATTCATGAAAGACACAGGCAACCAAAACTTACCAAGAAAAAAAATGTAAACATGAACTTCACATCAGGTAAAGAAATTCAATTCATATTAAAATAATCATTAAAAGAAAATACATCTGAAATCATTTTTTAAATCTTGTACGGCTCTAATTCCAAAATTAGGCAAACATATGACCAAAAAAACCCTACAAAGCAGTATTTCTCTTAAATACAGATTCAAAAATCTTTAAGAAAATATTATCATATTTTATCCAGCAATTTATAAAGATTTTCATATTTCATGACACTTTGGAGTTTACCCCAAGAATGCAACGATGGATTAACATCCAAAAATGAAACAATGCATTTCACTATAAGACAATAAAGGTGAAAAAAATTATCTTTTCAAAGGATGTAGTTAAAGTAGCTAATAAAAAATTAACTCTCTCATGATGAAGACAAAACTTGTCAAGCTAGGGATAGACGTGAAATTCCTCAACCTAATTAAAGGCATCTTAAAAAAACCTCCAGCTAACATCATATTCAGTTGAGAAAGACTCAAAGTTTTATATATAAGGTCATGAGCAAGGCAAAGATATGTGCTCTAAAAATGTATATTTAATATTGTATTCCAGAATCATATATCTGATATGGGCCTAGTACCCAGAATATATAAAGAACACTTATAACTCAATAATAAAAAGAGAAATAATCCAATTAAAAAATTGACAAATGATTTGAACAGACATTTCTACAAAGAAGATATTCATGTTGCCAATAAGCTTATGAAAAAATGTGCAACATAATTAAAAACTAGAAAAATACAAACCAAAATCATGATGAAATTTGACTTCACACCTACTAGGATGGCTATACTCAATAAGACAACAAGTGTTGGTTAAGAACAAAGTGAAGAACCAGAAAAATTCATTAATTACTGGTGGGAATATAAAATGGACTAGCTACTTTGGAAGCAGTTTGGCACTTCCTCACAATGCTAAACTGAGTTACCATATGTACCAACAATTCCACTCAGGTATATATCCAAGAGAAATGAAAAGATACGTCCACATAAAAAATTGCACAGATGCTCATTGCAGCATCATCCACTATATTTGAAACCTTAACACCTGTCCTTACAGCACTCTCTAACTCTGTTCCTAGTTTATATTTTCCCTGTATCATTTATCACTTCTGTGCATCCTAAATATTTTCCAGTTAATTTTTTAAATTAAAAATTAAAATTTTTTAATTACAAGATGTCAATTCCATGAGCACATGTTTTGAGTCTCTTTAATTCTCTGTTGTATTCCTAGCACAGGAAACAGCCTGGTTTCTACTATATTCTTAGTAAATAATTGATAAAGGAATAAATATTTCTTCCAGGTCAACTCTCAAAGGCATTAAGTAGCCTAGTAAATATTTTTGAGACATGATCTTATTCCCAATGTTTGATACCATATCTTTTCTGATTGATTTTTGAAATGTTTTTATGTATTAATACGTTTGACTCTGTGTCATATATTTTAAATATTTTCAAAGTGTTTTCTAAGCTATTTAACAAAATTTTAATCAGATATAGTAAAATTTTCAATTGTACATAGTCATTTCCAGCACCTTTTCTCCTTGAGGCTTTGTTCCATAGTGACAGTACAGTGAGTTGGTTAGGAACACATGTATTATTTCATCTAATCAACTAAAAACCCTAAGGCAATATGCATATTTATCACACATTTGTAGATGAAGAATAAAGCTTCTAGAAGTTAAATTGCTTAAAGCTATGAACTAAACAAGTAGTCTGATCTCATTAGACTAAAGGATATCAAGGTTACCAACAAGGGCAAAGGCAGAAACCGCAAAGCACCTTAAAGCTTAGCCTAGGAAGGTGAGCAAAGCCACATCTGAAACATCCTATTGACAGAAACAAGTTACAACCCAGCCCAACATCACTGCCTGGGGGAAATAAATTCAACCCCTTAAGGGAAGAGGAGAGAAAGGCCCATTAAAAAGGGTGTGTGTTCAGAGGGACACAAGATTAATTGGGCATCCTTATTATAACAATCCACCAAACCACTACACGGTATTTTGACATTCCTTTGTCTTGTAAGCCTTTGTTGTTATTTCCAAAGCGAAACGTAACAGGTTACAGTGTTAAAAGGTGGGGGCTCCTTAAGCAACAACAAAGAGCAGTAAGATGTTGTTTTGCCTGGAATGGAGCATCTTTAATGCCTTCACAATTACTGGCATAGGTCATATGTTTCACGTCATCAATACTACCTTTTGCTTAGAGTTGGAAGGAGCCGGGTATGTAGCTTGGTGACCAAACATTGCTGGATTTGCAACATTCTTTCCAGTTGACTGCTTAAAAACAGCAAGTTGTTAGTTCATATGTCCCCATTTTGGCCAAGGGAGGAAGTTACTTGTTCAATGAGCCCTGTAGTCTTAGTCCTCCCCATCTTCAGTGACCATCATTGGTAGAGAGGACCAAAGCAACGAGGCCTCACATAATTGACCACAAATGGCAGCTGTCCTTTATTGACAAGATTTGGAGTTGGGATGGTTTTGAGGACAGGAGCTTGAGCTGGCTGACATGAACCCCACAGCAAATGCTTGGCAGCTCTGAGATACCGTCTCCAGGCAGCCTGCATCACAGGGGTATGTTTGCGAGCACAGACTTAAGGGAACAGGAAGGGAAGAAAAGAAAACACAGCACTGAGAAATCAAAATAAGTTTCCGCCATGCACATCATGAGAATCAGGAGAACACAGGACACCAGGATACCCACCTGCCTCCATGCCCCACCCCAACCCACACAAGTGCCACCCTCACCTCTGCCTTGTCCCTATCAGGAAGCACAAGAAGACAGAGGGTGGCAAGGTCCCTATGCCTCATTCTCCTCCCACCTCCTGCCCCACTCTCACCAGCGGCTTCAGCAAATCAATTGCAGGGGGGTGAGGATCAAGAATTACAGCCATCACCATGGAAATGTCCTGTCATTCCACGTGGAAGGTTGTGAGATTACTTTAGGAACCTGGAGAGGATGTAAGAAGCATCGGAGGAAAACTGTCCAATCAGAGCTCATCACCAACCATCATCTTCCTCTGGGCAAACCTTTCTCCTCCAAGCTGTTCTTCCATCTATTCATAGAGGGGCCCCCATCTCTTTCTTCACCTGTTTGCATTCCATCAGGGGTGCCCTTCCCATGTCTGGGTGGGATGGGGCAGTGTCCCTCCCACACCTGCACTGGGATATCCATTTCTCACCGCAACACAAACACCTTGGTCTGCAAGACACACCATCTTTACATGGAGAAGCAGGGAACATTACTGAGGATCCAAGCCCTGTATCTACTGTGTCCTGAGAGGAAGAAGACAAAGAAGACCTGATTAGGTTTCCCAAGTGGAACTGGGCGACTGAGGACAGAGAGACAGTGTTTACCCTTTACCTTGCTGAGAAAGCAGCATCTGAAGCCCAGGGGTCCTCATTTCCATATGTCCTCATGAGTGGGAGGGGCCTCTTACCTCCATCTCTGTCATGACCTCCTTTCATTTCACCCGTTTGTGTATCGGCCTCTTCCTCCTCTACCTGACTACAAGCACACTGAATGCAGAGTCCTGCTGGGCATCAGCTTTCCATCCGCACCATGGCCACGACTCCTGCAAGTTATAGGGGTGGATCCAACGGCTGTGAATGAATAAAGGCGCCCAAAAGGGACACGGATGCCTCTCGCATCTCAACTGTAGCTGGATACCAGGCTCTGATACTTCATATAAATGTGAAATAATCTGTGTGGGGTCTGTGGAATGTGTAAACATGCTGGCACATGAGCCAAACTTCCCTCTAAGTAAGACCTTCCATGTTCACACCAAAAATGTAAATAAAGCCCATAGGGATTATCAGGACCTCCAAATGCGTACACAGCCTCTGAGGGAACTCCTCTTAAATGCAGAAAAGGAAGGACCTCAAAAATCCACAGAGAGTAGCTCCCCTGAAAATTCTAAGAATTCCTAAATAACATATATCTCTTGTTCAGAAATGAAGCATTTCTAATAGCATAAAATAGCATGAAACACTACTGCAGACCAATGATTTTGGTCGAGGGGAACTGTGTCCACGTTACTTGATCAGACCATGACCTATCTGGGGTGTGGAAAGGGAAGCTATTCTTACAACTCTGACATGCTTGCACCTCCACCCTCTCACCCGCAGAAGCAACTGCCTTTTACCTGCTATCACAGCCAGCTTCGTGCCATGTCTGCTTCCTGATTCTCAGATGGTGCTGCCGGATGAAAACTCAGTCTGCAGGGAGCAGGGAACCCAGAACCAGCAAAATTCCCTGAGCCACGCCACATCCCTGTTAACCCAGCATAGATACGCAGCAGTCAGCCTAATTTTGCAAAGACTTTTTGTCTGTGACTGACAAATATTTTATGAAAGCAGGTTACCTGCACAGGCCTTTGGAGACACCGAGGCATTTCCATTAGGGCTGTGTAGACACCTCCAACTATCCCAGGCCACCGGACTGCCCACCCACACCATTTTGGAAATGGGATGTTTGAAAGTGCCTGCATGTCCTGAGTGACGTCTCAAGAAGAAGGCTCAGCGGCAGGAAAGGCTCCAGCCTCTGCTTCTCCCTCTCCTCCTGCCAGGCCTCACTTCTGCAGAGCCAATAAAGCACAGTGGGTAAGAGCACAGATCCTAGAGACAGCTGGCCTTCCTCAGAGGCCATGTGCTGCCCCTTCCCAGCCCCATGACCTGAGCAGGTGGTGCAGCCTGGGAAAGCCTGGAGCTCTTGTAGGACTGGAACAGACACCTGGGGCAGTCATCACTGGCTGGGCAAGGCTAGGGCAGCGAGGGGAGCAGACAGCCTGGAGCACTTTCCTTTTCTGGAGCAGAGGGAGGGGTGTAGCTCTTCTGAGATGGGCAGCAAGCTGCACACACACCAGTTGGCCATGAAACTGCCTGAATGTGGTGTAAGGAAACTCACCGCGGTGGGGGTTGGGATGTCCCCCATTCCTGACACACGGGTGTAAAATGGAGCACCTGCTCCCCTGACACAAAGGGCTGCGGTCCCACAGATGGTCTCCAGGGTCCTGTGTTCTTGCGTTTTCAAATCTTTCCCTCTCCCTCTTGCTTTTTCTGCTTCTCTCTCTCTCCTGCTCTCTCTCTCAAGCTCTCTCAGGGCACACACACAAAAAATGTAAAAGGGAAGACAAAATGGCATTTCCCATTCTCAGGAGGTCTGAGCTGCCTCCCCTCCCTTCACTCCTTCACACACGTATAAAGAAAAGACAAAGCGAACATAGGGACAACTACTCACCAGGTATGAGTCCTGGGCACGAAGTTCAGCCGCGCTCACATGGTGACAACAGAGAACTACATGGGCTGCTTTCAGTATGTGTGTGCATGGCCATCTGAATTTCTTCAAAACCCCGGCCAAGCCAAACCTACCCCCACCCTCTTCTACCCTACCCAGAAGAGGTGTCTCCTCACCTGCCCTGAGTACATTTGGAAAGAACAGACCTCCTTCTTTCTTGTCTTCAGGGCGGGAATGTCCTTACCTGATGATTTTCATGGTAGGATTAGATGTCCACTTAAATGCACTTTGCTGATGTCTTAATTCAATTGGAATGAAGTCTGCTCAAGAGAGAAAGACACTTCCAGCCACATCCTGTTCCAGAATCACTTACTTGCACTGCAAAGCACAGAAAAGCAATGCAAGCTCCTCGGGAGCAGGAGGCAGGGAAGGCAGAGGACTCAGAGTTTGCTGGGATGGAGAGATCAGGAAGCCTGCTCCTACTCAGCCCCTGGAGGGAAAAGAGCCCTGCCCACCCCACCCTACCCAGTGCAACTTTCAGCCCACCCCCTGGAGTGTTTAACCTCCCTATGGAGCTGCCACAAACCTTCCTGCAAGGGCAGGGTTTCCACCCTCCCCACTCCCTCCCTCCTCCATCCCTGCCTGAGTGAGCATCTGCTTCCCCTGCAGTCAGTCAACACACTGGTTTGCAGGCCTCAGAGGGAACAGGGACCCTCACATTCAGCCAACCACAGTCCTCTATGCCCCACACCTCGCAGCCCCTCTCCAAGGCTTATCCGCCTCACCTCTGGATCCAGAGAATAATCTGTGAATATGTGCAGGCACCAGGAGACAGAAGGAGAGATGATTCATGGCATGCCAGATCCTCGTGTAGGCACTCACAGGGAAAGCATGCCAACTTATTAATTAAAAATGATTAATGAGAGACATGAGTCTACACTGGATGGTTTTTCCCAGGGCCCTTCACCAAACCTCTTCAAATCCAGAAGGAATTCAAGTGTTCCCCTAGGCTGCACAGCCCTGAGGTGTCCTGAATGAGGGAGCCCCTTCCTTCCCTCTGATGCCAGATTTTCCAGAGGTTCCTCTGTCCCTCGGAGTTTCCATTATTAAGAGGACTTTTTCATACCTTTGCAGTCCAATGTACTAGTCTCCTTCTCCAGATTCTAGAACGAGACAACTAGTCTACATGTAAGAGAAGAGAAGAAGTGCTGAGGACATGCTTCCCTGGGCCTACATGGGGCTTGCTGTAGGAGCCTCTACATGACAGCTGGCAGCCCCTAAGGGTCTGTTCTGAGGTGCAGCAGGGTCCACAAGCAGCCGTTGCCACTGCCACATCAACTCCCGAGAGGGTATGTCCAGGGTCCGCCATTTCCCCATGTGACAACTGCTTCCTTCTTTCCCTACCTCCTCGTCCTTCATCGTGGAGACGAACTGCTCGCTTCCGATCACATCCTCCATGTTTGCTCTCCCTCTTCACCCTCAGGCTTCTCAACCTTCCTTGGAGATTGCATCACAAAGCCAGGGAGCATGGAACTTTGGGGGTGGGGATGGGAAGTGGCAAGGCTCAAAACGCAAAGCTGGAATGCTCAGGTAATTTAACAAATATTGATTGAGCAGCCATTTCTCTAGCATAGCGTTGTGCTAGGTGCTAGGCACACACACAAATTCCCTCTCAAGGACCCTTCATTGCTCTTGGAGGTAGTCAGAAAATATGCAAGGAAAGGAAGAACAAGAATATTTGTTAGGGTCATTATTATGATGGAAAAATATAACAAGTTAATATGAAAATGAGGGGCTGCCTGGGATTGGGTGAATCTGAAAAACCTTCTTTGTCTTTATTTTTTCTTTTAAGAAAAATGGAAAGGGAAGTTATGTGGGTAACTATAAATGAAAATTGGCTGTTCAAAACAACTATAACGATAGTGTCTTAAAAGATTTATGTTATATATAGAAGTAAATTATGGGACAAAAGTGTAACAAAGAACAGGAAGGAAAAAAGGAAGATAAACACTTTCCAGACTCTTTGCAGAAGTGGTAAAAGTATTAGTCTAAGTTAGATGTGACAAGTCACTGGTACATATTTTAACCTCTAGGGAAACCGTAAAAGAATAACATGAGATCATGAAAATTTAAAGCAAACAGGGAAACAAATGGAACAATGAAAAAATAGTTGATTAGTACAAAAGCAGGCAGGATAGAAGGGATCAATTGACAAATATCAGGTGGGACAAACAAAAAACACATAAGTTGATTGGCTTAAACCTAATTATCCTAGAATCACATTAAAAGAAGCCAGCATAAACACTCTAATTAAAAGAAAAAGATTTTTAGACTGATTAAAATAAGAAAAGTCAACAATATGCTGAACACGAGGCAGTTACTTTAAATGTGATGATACATGTAGACTGAAAGAAATATGATGGAAAACATCTTTATCTGCAGTGTTTTCTTTTTCCTGAGGTATTATTTACAAATATTAAATGTACAGTTTGGTAAGTTTTGAAAAATGTATAAACTCAATTAAATGACCACCCAAATCAAGATATGAAACATTTCCATCATCGCAGACAGTTGCTTTGTAAATGTCCCACACAAAGGAATGCAATACTCTGACTCCTGTAATCATGGATTACTTTTGCCTTTTCTTGATCTTACTAAAAATCTAATCCCCCATTATATATTCAGAGATATATACAGTAGATCCTTATTACTCACAGATTCCCTGTTTGTGAATTCTCCTATTTGCTAAAATGTATTTGTAACTCCAAAAGCAATATTCGCTGCACTTTCGTGGTTACTCACATTCACACACTGGCGAAAAATTTGAGTCACCTGTCCTAGCTGAGGACAAACAAGGGGATACTTTGCTTTCTTGTTTTAGCTCTCATACTGCAAACAAGTATCCTTTTTGCAGTCTATTTAGTGCCACATTTTTGTGCTTTTTGTAGGTGATTGTGCTGTTTATAATGGCCCCCAAGTATGGTGCTGAAGTGCTGTCTTGTGTTCTTAAGTGAAAGAAGTCTGTGAGGTATCTTATGGACAAAATATGTGTTAAACAAGCTCCATTCAGGCGTGAGTTATAGTGCTGCTGGCTGTGAGTTCAATGTTAATGAATCAACACCGTGTATTAAATAAGATGGCTTTAAACAAAAACACACATAAAACAATGTTGCATATTGATCCACTGACAAAAATGTTTGGACCAGAGGCTCACAGGAAACTAACCTTGTATTTCTCCTAGGAGCAATAGCTCAGTAGATGCTAATTCAGTGTTCACGGTGACTTTATAGAACATAACTACTGCACATAAAATAATTGACTGTATGATAAATATTTCTCTCAGTCTATTTCAACAGTAGATTTTGATGAGAAGAATTTTTATTTTATTTTGATGAAACCCAATTTATCAGTTTTCTTTTATAGTTAGTCCTTTTGGCATCCTTCATAAGGGAAATTTTGCCTCCCTCGGGTTACAAAGTTATTTTTCTGTTTTCTTCAAAAGCTGTATGGATTTTAGATTTTGTGTTTATGTGAATAATCCACCTCAAAAAAATTGGTGCAAATATGTGAATTAAGGGCTATGGTTCACTTTATCATTCAGATATCCAGTTGTTCTGGTACCAGCTGTTGCAAAGGTTTTCCACTCCACATTAAATTTTGTTGGCACTTATCTCAACAATCACATAGCTACCTTAGTTTGGGTCCATGTATGAAGTCCCTATTCTGCTCCATTGGTCTATTTGTCTCTATTCATGCTAATAATAATGAAATGTCTTTGACAAAAATCAATCTCCATTCTTTAAAATCTCTTGAGAAATTAGAAATGGATATATATTTCCTATTTCCTTAAAATTGTAGTCATATATTCACACACAGCCTCTTATGTAATAGGGAACCATTAGAGACAGACATTCTCATAAGGCAATAATGCCCACCATATCCACTGTGATTTAACATTGTTCTGAAAGTGTCAACCAATGCAATTAAACAAGAGAAAAACAATTAGAAGCATAAGAATTGGCAAAAAGAAGAGATATAACCATATTTATTATGAGATGAAAAAATAGTATACCTGGAAAATCTTACAAAATCAATGACAAGATAAACTCAATTATAAAATAGTTTTACACAGTAGAAATCTACAAAATTAATATGCAAAAATCAGTAATCATTATGTTCAAAAATTATAACCAATGGAAGAGAAAATGCCATTTATAGTAGCAACAATAAGATAAAATATCTAAGAATAAATTTAGTAAGACATTTTAAAACCATACATAATGAAAGCTACAAAATATTTTTGAGGAGCCAGCCTGGTGGCGTAGCGGTTAAGCTCACACACTCTGCTTCAGTGGCCAGGAGTTTGCAGGTTCGGACCTAGCACTGCTCATCAAGCCACACTGTGGCAGCATCCCACATAAAATAGAGGAAGATTGGCACAGATGTTAGCTCAGCAAAAATTTTCCTCAAGCAAAAAGAAGATTGGCAAGAGATGTTAGCTCAGGGCCAATCTTTCTTACAAAAAAAAGATTCTTGAAAGAAACAAAAAATAAGGTTGGACAAATCTAAACACATCACTTATTCTTGGTTAGGCTGTCTCAATATTACAATGTCAGTTCTACCTAAATTACTTTAAAAATATAGTGCAATCCTAATGGAAATATTAGTAAACTTCTTTTGGGAGCTGAAGAAGGTGATATTGAAGTTTATGTGGAAAAATAAATGTGCAGCTATAAAACACTGAATGAAGTGATATGATAGACATTAAAACATAATATGAAGCCTGTGTAGCTAGAACAGTGTGGTACCAGCATAGGAGCGGACAAAGAGATCTTGGGAGTAGAATGGAGAGTCCAGAAATAGACCTAACTACATAAAGACATTTAGTATACAATTAAGACAGTATCTCAAATCACTTTGTCAAAAATGGATTTGAAATAAAAGATGTTGAGAAAATGCATAGCCGCTTGGAAAAAGAATAAAATTACCTCTATTCCTCCCACTAGATACAAGAATAAATTCCAAATGAATAAGATATATAAATAAGAAAAAAGCAATATTCAAGGAATAGAATAAAATATGACAGACAAGAGCAAATATATCCATAATGATACTAAATGTAAAAACAACTAAGCTATGTAACAGAGATTTTCAGACTAGATAAGAGAGACTCTACTTGACAAGAGACACATTTTAAATAAAAAACACAGTCTGAGTGTAAAGTGAGAAAATTTGATTCTGCTGATTTTCCACAATGAGGTCTCACTCATTTTAGATACCCAATTCTCACATCCTTTCTTCCATAGAGCCTTCCTTGAGTTGCCTTGGCTGAGCTGATTATCTTCCGCTCCCTCAGTCTTTTCCACGTTCCACAGCTGTAGTGTTTCTTTTCTTTTTCTGTCTCCCATACCAGATAAGGAGCTCATTGAAAGCGGGATGTTTGCCTGGTTTGGATTTGTACCTTCAGCATCTCTTTCTCTCTCACCAGCTTAACACATAGTAGGTACTTAGTAGATATTTGTTGAAAGAGCTGTTTATGCTATCAGGATCAGGCGGAGGAGCCTGCTTCTTATCTCTTGGTTGCCCTGTGTAGTATCTTTCTTCTTCTTCTGTGTGTGGGAAAGACATTTCACTGGCTGGCTGGAAGGAGATAATTGTGTTTGCTCTATTTCAATTACATGTTGTTGTTACAAAATAGATGTAACATAAATGGAGTTGTCTCTCTTCTGCAAATGGGTGACATAGCAGTGTTTACATCCCGTTAAGCTTTATAAAATCTTGTCACATCATATAATGTGACAAGCAAGAACAGCTCACAGTTTAACCATTGGAATTGTTTGAATTGTCTTTTTTGTGGGATTACAGCATTTTTATTACAAGATCCCAGGAGATAGATATTTACTTCAAGGTCACTGAAATGTGGTCCCCACTGTGCAAATGTGTGGTTGAAAGATTGGCATGCTTCCATCTGTGTATAAGTGTGAAATAAATATCTTCCCTGTACCTCCCTTTCAAAATACAATTTTCTGTAAAATGTAAAATGCTTCTTTTCAATAGAAGTCTGCATCCGTTTTCTGCTAGGATTAAGAATTTCTAGTTCTAGTCTCAGTATGGTTTGCATAAGTATATGCAGACTACTCTCCAAGCTACTAATGTGGAAAAATGGACCATGTTCTCAACAACCTATCCTGCCTTAACCAGAGATTTAAAGAATCACTAAATTTTTACTCATTAAGGAGTTGAAGAAGTAATTCAATATCTATAAAAGTTATCCTGAGCATGAGTGAACACCAATAGATAAATTGTGCCATATGACTTGGCCCAGAGGCTTATCTATTAGTTAAAATATGAACACCCCAACACAACACTATAACAGTCCACATGAGATACTACATGGTTAATCTCTTAAAACTGAATGACTGGGGCTGGCCCTGTGGCCGAGTGGTTAAGTTCATGCTCTCCGCTGCAGGCGGCCCGGGGTTCGTTGGTTCAGGTCCTGGGCGCCAACATGGCACTGCTCATCAAGTCACGCTGGGGTGGCATCCCACATGCCACAACTGGAAGGACCCACAACGAAGAATATACAACTGTGTGCTGGGAAGTTTTGGGTACTAAAAGTGGGGGAAAAAAAACCCAGAAAGACTGATACTAATGTGAATTGCATAGAATTTCCTCAGTAATGATTGATATATTCTAAAGGTCCTACATGATATATTGCCACTTTCCCACCTGTTCTCCATGACTACTTAAATTTGACACTTTCCCATTATTTCTAAAGTGTCACCAGTCTACCAAAAAATCATGTTATCTTTAATAAGCAACTCTACCTCAAAACAAAGATACTATCGTTCTGAAAACCATTCTCAACTACAATTCCCATTGTCCAGGAATTTAATGAGTTGTTGCATCCAGAAACCTTTGCAAAAGATATGTTCATTTAAAAGATTGCTTAGTGGTGATGCAGCTACTTTTGGACATTCCAGTCCAATGTTATCTTACCTCTAAAGAAGTTATACCCATATCTGCAAAGTGAGTATAGTGGTCAATATGAAAATAGATATGGCAGCAATTAGGACTTAGAAGGTTAATTGTACTGTATCTTTTTAAAGACAAAATATAACTACAAATAGAAGATTCCTCAGATGATGTAATATTGGCAGTGTCGTAGATAGAAATTTTTGACCAAAATTCACCTAAAGTCACTAAAAGCTTTCTGAAATGCAACAGAAGCCATAGTAATTTCATAGCTCTCCCCCTTTGTGAAGTACAAGATAGTGCTTCTATTGCTATTTCATATCCGTAAGAATGACTTGAAGAGTTTGGAAAAATACAGATTCCATGGCCTTCTGTGACTCTAGAAAATTTTTATTTTTGACAAGCTCCATGGGTGTCCACATGTAGGTGTTACTAGAACACACTTTGACAAACAACATGACTCTCCAAGAGGTCAATCCAGTCAAAAATCACAACTGAGCCTAAACTACGCTCAAAATCTGGCAGCTGTTTGGATTTTCTGCTTCATATACCTCATAACTTACCTTTTAATTACTATGAAAGAGGCACACAGAGGGCCCACTGAGAGGGCTGTTGGAATAATAATTAAGAATCTCAGGGGCCGGCCCTGTGGCTGAGTGGTTAGATTCATGCTCTCAGCTTTGGTGGTCTAGGGTTTCGCCGGTTCGGATCCTGGGCCCAGATATAGCACCGCTAATCAGGCCATGCTGAGGCAGCATCCAACATGGCACAACCAGAGGCACTCACAACTAGAATCTACAACTATGCACTGGGGGGCTTTGGGGAGAAGAAGAAGAAGAAGAAAAATGAAGATTGGCAACAGATGTTAGCTCAGGTGCCAGTCTTTAAAAAAAAAAATAAAGGGGGGGTCTTGCAGAGCCTCATCCTTTTCAGACTAAGCCAAACAGTTGCAAAATGTATTCCATGGTCCACAGGAAAGGGTCCAGTGGCCAAATACTTTTGGGAAATAGACCCAAATCCATTTTGTCCCTACAAAGGGAGATCAGTTTTTCCTCCACTGGACAAAATTCATTTGTGTGGGGCTATCAGTTATCTACAAAGTACAGTCTGCTCTCCCTATCCACAGATTTCTCAACGTATCCATGGGTTTCACATCCACGGATTCAACCATGGTTGTGAAACCTGCAGATACACAGGGCCAGCTGTATTCACTGTACTATGCTATTTTATTTAAGGGACTTGAACATCCACAGATTTTGGTATCTGTGAAGATTTCTGGGACCAATCCCCCTTGGATACCTAGTGAGGATTGTACTGCTTGCTCTTTTTTCTCGTGGAGAGTTTCTAGGTACAATAAAGGCTGTAAGAAGTTCTTCAGTAAAGAAACCTGTTTGACTCTAACTCAGCATCCTCCATGCTTATTTGATCTCAGAACCATTTTTCCCCCAAAGATCTACCGTGATTCTATTGAACTATGTTTCTTGTGTAATATGTAGGACTAAATAATTCATTACCCTTCACATAAGATCACATAATAAGGACTTGAAAGGTCTTTGAAAAAGTTCTTAACAGTAATCTCATCTCACCACATACCAACGTCTTATATGCGTTTACGAGGTCCTTTTACATTCATCATTTCTTTGGATATTTACAATAACTAGTGGAAAGGCTTGGATTTTATTTTTACTAGAAGAGGCTTAACAACGACAGTCTGTTTGGGAGATGAAAGACACTAAATAGGAGACTTGACTAAAATGACATTCACGACAAAGACACTGTTCTCACATTAGTCAACCTGTCCCACTATCCATCAGCACCTTCAGACACTCCCAAAGAGATATACAACGTTAGTAAAAGAAGTCCCTTGTAACGCTGTCTTCCCTAACCTTAAGTCACCCATCAGGGATGCCACAGACAGCAACCTTATGACTCAATGGCATAATATTTTCCTAACTTTCGAAGCTTTCTTAAATTATTTGATTCTGTCTTCCTGAATAAGACAGTAAAAGTTAGTTCCTAAGTCCAGTTAGTGCTACCTCTAAGTATTTTTCTTTGAAGATATAGCTACAGAGGTGAGAGGTTAATCTATTCTTTATTTTGATCTAAAGAGGCAAACAGAAGTCCTACCAATATGTTCAGCAGAGCTGGTCATGAAGTAATTACATGACCATTCTAGAAGTCATGTGGCTTTTTTAGATACAACATTACTGTTTTGGTTTACCCATTTGTTTAGTAACTAAAATTTAAGGGCAAGTTACCATTTACTGTTGTAAGTATGCCTATTTTTGAAGGTAAAGAACTTGCTTGTGTAAGAGAGGAAAACTTTTCACTTCTTCCCTTCTAGGTTTTTTGACTGGCCTAATAATTAAATTGACATAAGACAGATTGACAGGAGAAAAACAATTTTAATTTCATACCTACAGAAGCTCATAGAAATATGAGACTCAAAGAAGTGACCAAAGCGGGCCACTTTTTACCTTTTAGACAAGGAAACAATAAATCTGTGAAGAATTGACAAGACAAAGGTGTCGGGCTTGGGGTAGTAAATTGGTAAAGAAGTAACAAGTTTTATTTATACACCTGTCTCAGCCATGAATTCCTTCTCTCTGGTGATAAGGATGTCTCTTTCTCCTGGAACGGGAGAATACATTT
Source organism: Equus quagga (assembly GCF_021613505.1). Classification (NCBI taxonomy): domain Eukaryota; kingdom Metazoa; phylum Chordata; class Mammalia; order Perissodactyla; family Equidae; genus Equus; species Equus quagga. The sequence continues at coordinate 6,930,672 of NC_060276.1, forward strand.
CACATGGGAGATTTATTTCCTGCTTTCAGGGGGACAAAGGAGGGTCAGAGTGTCCTTCTTGAACTGGCTGTTTCTTAAGTAACTTTAATTCAAAATAATCAATTTGCCAAAATGACATGTTTTGGGGCAGCCTGCCCTGAACCCCATCACTTGCTGACAGATAACAGGTCTTCCTGGCCTGAGGCAAATTATCCACTTCATGGGACCATTGTAAATTACCAGACTTGAAGCAGTTTTACTGAAATATCTAACTGTCTACTGAAATTGAAACAAACAGAAACTAGCTGGTTCTGAGCTGGGAGCAGTACTTCCCTCCTCCAGGGGCTTTTGGAAATGTGTGGAAGTTTTTATGATTTGCATGATGTGTGTGGATTATCAACTGGCATTTAGCACTAGGTTCCGAGAAGCAATAAACCACAAATATGTAGGACAGTGAGGCAAGCCAAAGGCTTGTCCCTCCCAAAATGCCAATAGTAATCTACTTGAGAGCTAGTGGACTAGAAATTATATACAGACCCTTTCAATCTGTGATTCTGATGCGGGGTTGGTGAGCTGAGGAGTCGAAGGAAAGATTTCTTAGACTCTTAAGATCTGGCAGTAGTGCTCATTTATTCAGAGAATAGAATAGCATGGGGACAGGACCCATGGGCAGGCAGAGCCGCTGCTGCTGCCCCGAGTTGAGGGTTAGGGCTAATTTTATAAGGCATGGGTATGTGAGTCATCTCTTTACAAGACAAAGGAAAGAACATGAAAAAAAGTTAAAATGGTATCACTGCAGGTGGGATCTGGTCATTGGGTGATCCCATGACTTTTAGACAAGAATCAAATTGGATTAAGTAAAGGTTAGAAAGGTTAGAAGCCACCACCCTAAATCAGTTACATGAGATTGCCAGACAGCAACCAACTTAAGTTTTTGCCTTCCCCATTAAGAGTTTCTAGGGACAAGGTCATCTCTCTTCTTCTTCCTGGTACAGAGAGGGAGGCACCTTTTACAGATAGAGATTTACCTTACAAATGTAAATGTGTCCCAACAAGGGCAAGTTCCATTCCCCAGAGCCTCCTTCCCTGTCCCAGTTTATTGAAAGCAATCAGCCCCAAACAATCCTGATGCCAAAGAGATATATCCTGGGGTGGCCAATTTCAGGTCCCTACAAGGTCATTCCCACTTCCTTCAATATGCAAATGTCTTTCAAAAGGGCAAGCAAATTCCAGTCCTCGGAGCCTGCTTCTCATCTGCAGTTTTCTTCATCAATTCTAATAACATAATTGTGAAATTTCAATGTCTTTCTTGTTTAGGAACCCGAAGATGAGTTTTAAGGAATGTTTTGTAGTCTCATAAAATGTCTCATTATTATATTTTGTCTAAAAATATGAACAGTTTATATATTCAGTGATTACAAATACCAAACAAAAAATGAAAACTTTTTTGCCCAGTGTTTGAAAGTTTAAGTAATGGATGAATAGAACTCAGATCCTAGATGCAGGGAAAAACTTAAGGAACTGGAAAAAGTTGTTAAAATATAGCTTTTTTTTTGCTGTTAAGGTAAAATCATGACTCTCATACAAATATAAAATTAACACATTTCAGTGATTTTATTGAAGTAATTAATTAATGAAGGAACCAGTAGGATGTGATGACTAGTTCAAGGGAAAATTCAAAGTGCCACACCTACATAAGTCAATCAGGAACACTGAAATTAACTTACCAAAAAAATCCACTTTTGTCCCCACAAAGAGAAATCAACTGTTCCTCCACTGTGTAGACTTCATTTGCATGTCTATAGACAAGAGCTATTCGCAGGCTATCACTTAACTACAAGCTACAGAATTTTCAAAAGCTTGAAGGCAAAATCCATAGAAGCAGAAAACCAGATTTAGGCAACACTTAGATTTCCACTGTAGACACAGAAATTTTTTGATCCATTCAAAGTTTTTCAGTCTTTCTTAATAGTGCCACCCATTTGATCTTAATAATCTCAAAGAAAGATTATTCTTAGTCATAAAATAAGGCTGGTTTCTGTAGGTTTGTCTTGATTATTTATGTGAGGGAGGAAAAATAAATTTCCCTCTATCCTTCTAGGTTCTTGGTTGAGACACCCCTGTAATAATAAAAAAAGAAAAAGATTAATAGGAGAAAAAACACACAAAAATTTAATACCATGTAAACCTCCTGTATACACAAGAGAGGCTGAGGAAAACTGAGTAACTCCCCAAAATGGTCCAAGCCATCACCTTAAATGCCATCTCCAGATAAACGCAAAAGAAGATATGGCTGAGGCAGTTATTTGAGGTGACCAGGAAAAGCACAGTAAACAAGGGTAAGGTTGTTATGCAGATTTAAGGCATTGCCTTCTCCATGATAAGAGTTTCTAGAGATTAGGCATCCCTTTCTTCCTGACACAGAGAGGGGAACACCCTTATAAATGGAGATTTCCCTTATAAATGTAAATGTCTCTTACAAAAGGGCAATTTCTATTGAGTTTTCAGAACTTCTCTTGTGTTGGCTGTTTCTTAAAAATAGTCAGCCTAAAATAACCCTTATGGGGGCCGGCCTGGTGGTGCAGCGGTTGAGCTTGCATGTTCCGCTTCTTGGCTGCCTGGGGTTCACCGGTTCAGATCCTGGATGCGGACATGGCATTGCTTGGCAAAAGCCATGCTGTGGTAGGCGTCCCACGTATGAAGTAGAGGAAGATGGGCATGGATGTTAGCTCAGGGCCGGTCTTCCTCAGCAAAAGGAGGAGGATTGGCAGTAGTTGGCTCAGGGCTCGTTTTCCTCAAAAAAAAAAAAAATAACCCTTATGCCAAAGAGGCATATTTTGGTGTTGTATATTCTGTCCCCCTTCATTTACATAGGTGCAACGAGAATGTTAATTTATCATATAGTCTTCCTTGAGTTTGCTTTGCAAATCTAGAGCCATAAAGTATTGAAAAATTACTCAGCCTACAAATTTAATTTCTGTGTCTGGATATTCTTATAATTAATCTTAGATTGAACTTTAAAAATACTGAGATTTCTAAGTCTCTACATTTTGCTATCCCAAATCTAAGGGACATGTCGTAAAAAACATTCTTCACCTGATTATTCCCATACTTTCTATGGATTTGAGTGAATTGCTCTTTTTTCAAGGTCCTCAATGTGTCTTAAGATTCCTGACCTAACAGAAATGCTCTTTTCTTAAAACCTGTATGTCTGGCATCCTGAAAGCCAGGTGGCAGGCCTATTTTTCTAGGAGGGTTTTATATGCATTGGCTTTGAAGGTAAGGCCAATCTATGTTTATTAAAAATGGTTTCTCCTACATGAATTAAAGAACAATTTGTCTCCTATATGACACTTCAGGTAATACCTTGGTTGTGTTAACAAGCACGGTCTGGCCATCTGATGCGCACAGAAGCCAACACCATGGCACCAGCTTTTGAGAAAAGAGAAAAGCTTTATTGTGAAGTCAACTAGAAAGGAAACAGGAGGCAAAGCTCTCAAATCTTTCTCCCTGATCCAGGGCTTGGGGCAAAATTTAAGAGATTGGGGGAATAGGCTGGCATGTGGAAGTGCTGGCAGGGCAGGTTTTCACTGGAGGGCTTTCAACATTTTTGGTAAGGTGTGAAAGGGCTTTCAACACCAATTCTTCCTTGACAATGGACCCTGGACCCCTCGCTTCTGATAAGAGTCCAACTTGCAAGTTTCAGTCGTGTTCCAGTCCTTTGGTTCTGTGGGGTGGGGTAGGGGCGAATCTTTGATTCTGGGTGTTATTTCAGGTCAAGATTTTCTCCTATGCAGGTGCTCTGGCTGCACAACTTGAATTTTTTCCCTCTCCACCCCTGAAAAACAACTCTTAATCACTCTGTTGATAAGATGGGGTCAATTTGGGGCCAGCCCAGTGGCACAGCAGTTAAGTGCCCACATTCTGCTTCTCAGCAGCCCGGGGTTCGCCAGTTCGGATCCCGGGTGCGGACATGGCATCGCTTCGTACGCCATGCTATGATAGGCATCCCACAAAAAAACTAGAGTAAGATGGGCACGGATGTTAGCTCAGGACCAGGCGTCCTCAACAAAAAAGGGGAGGACTGACAGTAGTTAACTCAGGGCTAATCTTCCTCAAAAAAAGAAAAAAGATGGGGTCAATTTGGACTGGTCCTAGAGGGCCCATGGTTACAGTTGTATAATCAATTTGTTAATAATATCCTGGTAAAAAGGAAGGCAGATTCTTACTGAACCTATACAGCTACCAATATTGCAATGAAAAGTCAAGAGGGCCGGCCTGGTGGCACAGCGGTTAAGTGCGCACATTCTGCTTCAGTGGCCCAGGGTTCACCGGTTCAGATCCCAGGTGCGGACATGGCACCACTTGGCAAGCCATGCTGTGGTAGGAGTCCCACATATAAAGTGGAGGAAGATGGGAACGGATGTTAGCTCAGGGCCAGTCTTCCTCAGCAAACAGAGGAGGATTGGCAGCAGTTAGCTCAGGGCTAATCTTCCTCAAAAAGTAAAATAAAATAAAATAAAATGAGTGGATTAAAAAAAAAACTAGAAGCCTTTTAGCCAATTACCAAAGCACATGAGCACCTATAGTACTATGTTTTATAGGCATACATAATTTTTATACAGATTCTTGAGTTACAAAAATTGACATATTAACATGATCCATATTTTAAACTCTCTATAGCATATAAATATAAGAGGCTAAAGCATATAAGCTTAAAATTATGCTTAGTAATCAATGCTTCAATATTGTACTTACTTAGAGATTATGTAGTAATTCAACAATATTTACATTTTTACTGAATTTAATAACAGTCCCGGGGTTTAAGTTACCTAGCCAACTTAGCAATTATCCTCAAGCTGCCATACTACAAAATATAATTATTGTCAAAATAAAGTCTGTCCGAATAACGATTCAATATTGTGGAGCACAGGTTGCAGTTTTCATAATTTTAGTTATTGAGGAGTGATGTTACCCTACTCGATCAAAAAACAAATCTAAGTGGAGTGGACTAAAATGTATGCTTGCAGTATACTTTACGCTGATAAGTCAGAGAAGACGTGGATTTTTTTAACTAAAATTATTAAACTACTCTTATTTACCAAAGATTTACTTTCATTATATGAAACTGGATTCCTGAAAGGTTTTTGAGTTAGTTTTCATAACAATAATTCTTTTTAAGAGTAGCATATTTAATGCATTAGAAGTTCAATTTCTCTATTTTCTGGGAATTTTAGTTATATGTATTTAATTTTATATGTGCTTATTTATCTATATAAACCAATAAGAACAGATCTCTCTTAACTTAAGAGATCAGATAATCTAATTTTTAGTTCTCTCTGGAGACAAGAAAACATTACACACTCAACACAATGAGAAGTAATAGCCTTTCTGAATTACAGGCGTATAATCATACAGAGGCAGAAAGAACTTGCTACAAAAATTCTCCAGATTTAACTCAACATTAAGAAACTCAAGAGACTTAGAAACACAATAATCTCACCAGTCCAGATACCAAAGGGCCCAATTCCTTCTTAATGGATACCAAATTCTTAATTTCTTTAATCTCAAAATAGGCAATAGACAAACAAAAACTAACAGGCCAGATTATTTGTTGTCATTCACCCACCAGGGACAAGAACTTTATGTAACCACGGGCCCATTTAGAGCCAGTTCAACCAGATCTCATCTCTTATCATAGAGCAATTAAGAATTGTGTTTAAGAAAATTTGCAAAATCACATATCCAGAGCATGCAGAGGATGTACATCTTGACCTGGAATGACCTAGGAACCAAGGAATCTCCTCCCCACAGAACCAAAGAACCAGAACATGACTGGAACTTCAAAGCTGGACTCTTATCAGAAACAAGGGATCCATCATTCAGGAAGATCTTGTGTTAAAGTTCCTTCCCCACGTTACCATAAATCTTTAAAACCATAAATGTTTAGAACTTATCATAAAAGCTTGAAGCCCACCAATCAAAACCTGTCCCAGCAGCATTTCCACATGCCAGTCTACCCTCCCTGACTTCTTAAATTTTGCCCCAAATCCTGAATTGGGGAGACAGATCTGAGGGCACACATCCCCTGTTTCCCTGCAGATCAATCTCACAGAATAAAGCTGATTTCTTTTCTAAAAAAGTGATGCTGTAATTAATTGGCTTTTTTATGTGCATCAGCTAGGAGAACCCCATTTTGTGCAGCAACATTTATAATCCATTAAGTCATTTACAGAGATCACCACATGGTCAGACAGTAGAACCAAATTTCTAGTCATTGCTACCACCAATGGGTAATAAATAATCAGCCATAAAAGAAGGAAAAACAAAACATTAAATCATCAGAGATGAAACTACAGGACCAGGAACAGAATTTGCCACCCCAAAATATGCCTCTTTGGTGTAAGGGCTATTTTGAGCTGATGATTATTTTAAAAAAACAGCAGACACAGGAAAAGCTCCTGATGAGGATCAAGGCTGCCCCAGGGAGAGAAGTCCAAGGTGTCCTACCCTACACACCAATCTATATCATCCTCCAGGAAGCATAGAACGTCCTGACCTGATCCAATCTGATTTGTATCCAAAGTTGTGGGGCCACACGATAACCACACCTCACCTGCACTGATACCATTTAAACAATTTTTTTCATGATCTTTCCTTTGTCTTGTAAATAAATAACTCACATGTCTATGCTTTATAAATTTAGCCCTACCCTCAACCCGTTGCAGCTCTTTACTGCCCATGGGTCCTGCCCTCATGCTGCTCCATGCTATTCTCTGAATAAAAGAGCACTACTGCGAGACCTTGAGAGTACAAGAAATCTTTCTTTCAACTCCTCAGCTTGCTGAGCCCACATCACTCTGAAGACCTACTAGAAGTTATTCTTTTGTAGGGGAAATTTACATTTGTAAGAGAAAACTCCATTTGTAAGGATACCTCTCTGTCTGTGCCAGGAAGGGGAGGATGACTCTAAATCTCTAGAAACTCCTGTCAATGGAGAAGGCAATGACTTACATCTACATAACAACTTTAGCCTTGTTTACTGTACTTTTCCTGATAACCTCCCATAACCGATCCCATCTCCCCCACCCCCAACCCCAGGAAGATGAGCCCTGAGCTAACATCTGCCAATCCTCCTCTTTTTTCTGAGGAAGACTGGCCCTGAGCTAACATCCATGCCCATCTTCCTCTACTTTATGTGGGGGATGCCTACCACAGCATGGCTTGCCACGTGGTGCTATGTCCACACTCAGGATCCAAACTGGTGAACCGTGGGCCACCAAAGCGGAATGTGTGTACTTAACTGCTGCACCACTGGGCTGGCCCCACTGATCCTATCTTAACAAAAGGAGGTTAAAGCTATTTTTCAGGAGCCAGCCAGGAGCATGTGCAGAAGAGAAAATTTTGACTAACCAATCAATCGAACCTCATCCTACCAGTGCTTCTGCATCCCAGCCAGCCATCCCTGATCTTTTTAAACCCTACCCCATACCTTAGATGGGTGAGACAGATTTGAGAGCATTGCCTCCTGTCTCCTTGCCAATCAGTTGTGCAATAAATCCTTTCTTCTCTCAAAGACTGGTGTGCCACAGTGTCAGCTTCTGTGTGCTTTGCTTAGCGAGCCCTTGCTTGGTAACAGAGATATGAGGAAAAAAGATTAAGGAAACAGGGAGTCAGCAAAGTTATGTTGGCATTTGGGATTCACCTCTGGGAGCCAAGGAAAGATATGACAGGGTTTAAGCTATCGATAAGGTATACTTATGTAGCGGTAGAAAATTTTGTCTTCTTCCTTTCTAGGTTCTTTGGTTGGTCGAATAATTAAATTGATATCAGACACATTAACAGAAGAAAATAAAACAAATTTTAATAACATACATACCTCATGTATACATGAGAGATACTGAGGAAAACTGACTAACCCTCTGAAATGGCCCAAATCATCACCTTAAATACCGTCTCCAGATAAAGACAAAGAAGATATTGGAGGTTGTGGTGGGCGGGAGCCTGCTGTGGGACGTGACCAGGAAACGCACAGTAAACAAATGTAAGGTTGTTATGTAATATTAGGTCATTGCCTTCTCCATTGATAAGTGTTTCTGGACATTGAATCATCCCTTTCTTCCTGGTACAGAACTGGAGACACCATTACAAATGGAGATTTCCCTTATAAATGTAAATGTCCCATACAAAAGGGTAATTTCTCAGTTTTCAGAGCTTTTCCTGTGTCTACTGTTTCTCAAAATAACCAGCCCAAAATAATCCTTATGTCAAAGCGGCATATTTTGGGGTGACAAATTCTTCCTCCCTTCACTTCTCCAGCAACATAATCCATTGGGAACATCAAAGAATGACCTTCAGAACCTTTAAAGGATATTGGAAAGTAAAAGGTAAAATCATGACTCTCACACAAATATAAAGAGAAAAATTTGCCAAACTTTCATTTAATTCATTAATTAATTAGCAAAATAGCCAGGAAGATGTTACACCTGGTTCAAAGTAAAATTCTAAGTACCACACTTATGTAGATCAATCAGGAATGCTGAAATGGAATTTACAAATAGATGTAAAACTGGTTTTATCTACTGGATGGGGAGAGAGGTGAATTGTTTCTCCACCAGAAGGAATGAAATCTTCTGACAGGAGTTACTTGCATTTCTATCAGTTATCTACAACATGTGGAATTGTAAATACTGTAGTTCAACAGACAATGAGAAAGGCAAACCTCATATTATCATATTTAGATAATGACTAGTTTTCCTGAATATACCTGTTTTGATCCATTTTGAAGTGTTTCACAAATATTCCTGATAAGACGCAGATATAGTTCTGCATCTTGAGGTCACATTTCCCCACAAAAGGATGCTCATTAGACACTTATAAACAGATTTATAGTTCTTATTAGCTGGACTCTCCGAAGGGCCAACCTGTTGCTCATGTTTGAACCTGTGGCCATTAGTTCTTTCCAGCATAATGGGGTCACAGGTAGAATCAGGGCATCAGGCCAATTATTTACCTACTCCTTCCCTTGTATTTATCTGAAGCCAGCTAGGTATGATAAACCTAGTGATCAACTGCAGACTGTGGTAAATGCCACTGAATTGTAATACCTTAGATGTAAAAAGTGTAAATTTTACATTATATTCATTTTACCACAATAAAAAAGGGAGAATAAGAAAAACCAGTCAGAAAAATTGACCCCATTGATAGAAAGAAAAACAAGATTTTTACATGTATAGTCAAGCTATATGAGAACATTGGTAAGTAATTCGTGATTTGGAAAGAAAAAATTCTATTTGTGGATTAATTGAAGGAAAAAAAGGCATTCTAAAAGAGGAAAATTGCCCCGGGGAAGACTGTTGAACTTTGTAGAATGCTATTGAGGGTTTTTGTACAAGGAAAATGGAAACATTTTCATAGAGTTAGCAACATGAACATCATTGGTAACTTTGACCATGGCTTTTTTAGTGTAGCATCATAAACCAGATTGAAGTGGGTAAAAGGGAATTTGTGATTAAAAAGAATCCCTCTATGATTTTTTTAGTCAATGTTTTTTCAAACACAAATTCCTTTTATAAGAAATACATATATAAATTAATACATGTACATGCTTTTAAAATAATCACTATTTATTGTATATTTATTTTTAAAATATAATGTATACATTAGGTTTCTATGCAATGACACAGACACTTTTAGGAAGTCAGTAAGTGTGAAAGTTTTTACAACATTTAAAATAAATATTATACTTTAAAAATTTATCCCACTTTACTAACTTGCAGTTTTGTTACCTGCCCCCACATCTTTATGTTTATAAATGCTTGTTTACTACTTCAACTACTGAAAACTAATGTTGGTCTGAAAAAAATTAAAGCTTTGAATATAAAAATAATGCATTATCACTGTAAAGCATTTTTTAAAATTAAGTGAGAAATGTAGGAAGAAAAATGATCACCCAGAATCCCATCACCTGGGGAAAATCAATGTAGAATTCTTAATATAAGCTAGGGTCTGTGTAGCCACGTGTCTGCAGGCAGTTGCATTACAGAAACAGCATACTTGCTAAAGGAAATTTTAAAAGAACTCCACATTGACTTTCATCACCTTCACAAACGTTATAAAGTATTCACCCTGTATACCATAACCACATTTCTCAGAATTGTCTTTTCTCTCCATCCCAACTCTCTCACTCATAGAAACTGCTTAATAGTTTCTCATTCACCATACCACAAACTCTCTCTCTGATAATCAGTCGATTCTTCTGTTCATGCTTGCTCCTTTTCAAGTCGTAATGAAGTAGATTAATTTAGGTCATCTGGATTCTTTTCTAGTTTTTCTACTCATTGATACTGCTTCACTACAATCTCTTGAGTCATTTGGCAAATATAGACCCATACTGAGGGAGGTGGGGAAGGGATGAGCTGAGCTAGCAAAGCAAAATTTGCTTGGGGGAGAGAGTGAATACTCACATGTTAATGCTCTTTTCCCTCCCAAACATTCAAGCTAGTCAATCTTTATTACATCTGCAAGAAAATACATACACTTTAATTCTGCTATCAAGCCTCTCTAATATTAATTCAAGCCTACCCTCATCCACTTCTACAGGATGAATGAAGTTCCTCCTGAATACTTCTGAAACTATTACCACTCTCTGCTGGAATACTAGTCTCTTCTTGCAAATCTCAGTGTTTGAAGGGTGAGCTTCCAGGTGGGCAACCAAGACAGTCTTTCGCCCCCACATGCACACCTCTACCTAGGTATGTGTCTCTATTAAAGTGAGGAATATGCTAAATTTTTAAATTATTTTCTTTATGGGGGGCAATTGTCCACTAAATGGCTCTTACCTTTAAAACCAAAGGACATTCATCCTTTCCACCAGCCCATGACAACCAGTAATCTGCTTTCTGTCTCTATGGATTTACCTATTCTGGATATTTCATATAAATGAATCATGAAACGTGACATTTTGTGTGTGGCTTCTTTCACTTAGCATAATATTTACAAGGGTTGATTTATGTTGCAGCATATAGTGTACACCATTCATTTTATAGCTGAGTAATATTCCAGTTGCCATGTGGATATACCACCATTCATTTATCCTTTCATTAGTTGATGGAAATTTGGATTGTTTCCACTTTGAGGCTGTTGTGAACAGTGCTAGTGTGAACATTGTTTGAACAATTGTTTTCAGTTCTTTGGGATAGACACCTAGGAGTGGAATTTCTGGGTAATATTCTATTATTTTTGAGGAACCACCAAACTGTATCTCATAGAAGCTGTACCATTTTGCACTCCCACCAGCAATGTATGAGCTTTCCAATTTCTCCACATCCTCTCCATCACTTGCTATTTTAATTTTTAAAAATTACATCTCTCCTACTGGGTGTGAAGTGTTCTTTCAGTGTGGTTTTGATTTGCATTGCTCTACTAATTAATGACATTGAGCATCTTTTCATGTGCTTGTTGGCCATTTGTATGTCTTCCTTGGAAGAGTGTTTATTCAAGTCCATTTTTTATTGGGTTGTTTGTCTTCTTGTTGAGTTGTAAGATATTTTTATATATTCCAGATACTAGACCCTTATCAGATATATGTGCTGTCTTTCACTGTTTTGCTAGTGTTCTTTGATACACAAAAGTTTCTAAGTTTGATGAAGTTCAATTTATATTCTTTTTTCTCATGTTTCTTGTGCATTTGTTGTCATATTTAAGAAAGCACAGCCCAAATCAAAGTCTTTTTAGGTGTCACTGGCAGTTCTCCAGGCTTGTAGCATTCTCTGAGCCAATTACTCACCATATGTTTATTTCTATCAGATTTTTTAAAATTTTTAGTTCTTATATCTACATCTTTGACTCATTTTAAGTTAAATTCTGTAGATAGTATGAAGTAAAGTCCAGTTTCATTCTTTTGCATGTGGATATCCACTTGTCCCAGCACCACTTATTGAAGAGACTATTCTTTCCCCACTGAATGATCTTGGCATTCTGGTCAAAGATCATTTGACCATATATGCATAGGTTTATTTCTGAAATATGAATTCTAATCCATTTATTTATACGTATATTTTCTGCCATTAAGATACTGTTTTGATTACTGGAGCTTTGTTGCAAGTTTTGCAAGTGGGAAGCATGAGTCCTATAGCAATTCCATTCTTTCATTTTAAGACTGTCTATTCAATTCTCAGAAGGAGCCAACCCTGCCAACACTTGATCTCAGACTTCTTGCCTCCACCTGAGGCCGAAGATTACAGTTGGGACAAACCACAGACATGCTAAAAGCCTGGGATGAAAAGCTGGAGAGAGAGTTATTTAGGTGAATAAGAACTTCAAAATATACCTATGTGTAAGGGGAAATCTAGAAAGCCACATGCATGCCTCTATGATATTATAATACTTATAATTTAGTCTGTTAATATGGTAGATTACATTGCTTGATTTCCTAGTGTTGAACTAGCCTTACATACCTGAAGTAAATACCATTTACTAGTGGTGTATAATTCTTTTTATACCTTGTTGAATTGAATTTCCTGATATATTGTTGAAAATTTTATATCTATTGCATGAAATTGTGAGAGAAATTAAATAAAATAAAGAAAAGGTAAATAAATGGAGAGATATATCATGCTCATTGATGGGAAGGGTCGTTATTTCAAAAATCTTAATTCTTTTCATATTAACCTATAGACATATAGCAATTTCAATCAAACTTCCCAGCAGGCTTTTAGACACATTGGCAAATTGATTCTAAAATTTAAATTGAATTGTTAGGTACCTAGAATAGCCTAAACAATCTTGAAAAACAAGAAAAAATTTGTAAGACTGACAGCAATTAGGAGTAGCTCTAACAAAAGATGGAAAAGACTTCTCCTATTGAACTGTTAAACATTGTTGAGAAAAATTTCAGATCACTTAAATAAAATGAGGAACATTTCATATTCGTAGACTGGAAGCCTCAATAATATAAAATATCATTTCAGTCATAATCTATACATTCAACAAAATCCCAATCAAAAGCCCAAGAAGTTTGTTTTTGTGGAAACTGACAAGCTGACTCCAAAATTTTTATGGAAAGTCAGAAGACCAAATATAGGCAAGACAATTTTGAAATAGAAGAACCACATTGGAAGATTTACTACCGAGGATACGAAGACCAATTATCAAGTCATAGTAATTAAGATTGTGTGATATTGGTGAAAAGATAGACAAATTGATAAATGGAAGAGAGTAGAGAATTCAGAAGCAGACCTATCCTTATATGCTTGCTTGAATTGTAATGAAAGGAATACCAGATTGCAGTGAGGAAAGTTGAATACATGCACACTTCTTGACCTTGAATCCAATTCCTAGGTATATACCCTATGAATGTAAAATATTTTCACAAAATCCCTATTCATAAGTACTTATCAACAGTGGAATGGGTAATTAAATTGTAGCATAGCCAAACAATGGCATGCTATATATTGTGATACTATACAACAATGAGAACGAACAATCTTCAGTGACATGCAACAACATGGATAAGTCTCACAGACATAGTATTGAGTGAAGTGCCAGACAGAAAAGAATATATATTTTATGATTCCATGTGTATCAAGACTAAAAACTGGCAGAAGTCTGTGGTGTTAGAAATCATGACAGTGGTTACTCTAGGGGAAAGTATTATGTGGAAGTGATCACAATAGATTCTTCTGGGTTGTTGGTAATTTTGTATTGCTTGATCTGGGGGCTTGTTGCATGAGTTTGTTCAATTTTGAAATAATTTGAGTTGCACACTTGTGATGTAAGTACTTTTATGTATGTATATTATATTTATATAGAAAGAAAAAAAGCAAAACTTGATATACAGTCATGTGCCACATAATGATATTTTGGTTAGCAAACAACCACGTATGCTATGGTGGTCTCTTAAAATTAGTACCCTCTAACCTAGGTGTATAGTAGGTTTTACCATCTAAGTTTGTGTAAGTACTGTAGGGGAGGAAAACATTTTCCTCTAGGCTTCTAGGTTCTCCTGCCTTGTCTGAGACTTAAACTGACATGAGACAGATTAACAGGAAAAAAACAAACAAAGTTTAATAATATGTATACATGAGAGAAACCAAGGAAAACCAAGTAACCCCCCAAAATGGCCAAAGTCCTCACCTTAAATACCATCCTCAGCTAAAGACAACAGAAGATATTGGGCATGAGAAGAGTCAGGAACTTCAAAGGAAAAGAAGTCAATTCACAGGTAGGTGAAAAGGAGTAAACATTTGGAAAACAAGGGTTTGGCCACACAGAAACAGAAGAGCTATGAGGGGGGGGCCAACAAACAGGCTTTTCTTGGTTCCGCCCATCTACCACCTAGTTCATTTTATGCTAAGATGATAGCTCGCTTTCTGAAACAGATTTTTTTATCTGAATTCTTTTAGGCAGTTAAGGAGGAGGTAACAAGAATAAATTTCTGAATCTTTTGTTTCTTAAAAATAGTCAGCCGAAAATAATCCTCATGCTAAAGAGACACATTTTGGAGTGGCAGATTCTGTTCCCTTTCAATACATTCTTTGATGTTCATGCAACAACAAAATCACCTAATGATGAATTTCTCAGAAAGTATCCCTGTCATTAAGTGACATATGACTGTGTAAAAAAAATAACTGGGAGTCAGTTAGGCTCTACAGTCTCTTAAAATGAGTTTCCAAAACACATATTTAATTGATGCCACTTTTATATGAAAGTAACTGAAGAGCGTTTATCTGCAGGGCCACGATGGGATACATAAAATACTTTTGAGATGGCTATAATACATGTACAAATTGGATAAAGGTCCTGATATGTTATTCCATAGAATGGTGTTCATACAGCATGATATTCCAGCCATAAAAGCTCTAATTATAAGTGGTGCAACTTCCTGGAAATTTTATATTGTATCCATTATTCACTGTACAAAAGATAATTTTTGAGTTGCTCCTGCTCAATACCTAATTTTTCACCCATTCTATCAGGAATAGCTTGAAAGTTGTGGTTTGGCAATATACATAAGCAACTGATATATATTTTTTTTCACTTTTCAAATCAGTGGTGATACACTCTTAGGCATATTTAAAGTTTGTAGAGAGATGAAATGTAATAAAATAGAGATTGCTATGCAGACACCTGCTATACTGCCATTCTCAAGGGAAAATTAGATCCTATTTTGTGGTTCTATTGGTTACTCGCACTCTGCACTCTAATTCCTCTGCTCTGTTGCCCATTATAGTGTGCTGGAAAGCACTCTTGCTGAAAGAACTTGGGCTCAAAACCTGATACCACTCTGTAAGATACACTCCATAATACACTAAGAATAAACTGTTGCATAAAACTAACGTTTTTTATTTCTTATTTTCCTCATTGCATTGTAGAATAAGAATATTTGAGGAACTCTATCAAGCCCTATCTTTACGGCAGAAAAGTAGTACTATACTGGTTTCAAAAGAAAATGCTGCCTGAAAGTCAAGAGGTATCATTTCCTTGCTGATAATTATGTCTCTTCTAGTTCTAAGCTGCTATAATTCTATGCTATTTGAACAGCAAAATCAATGGAGGAATATCCCCCATTCAACTGTGTTTACTGAAATAGTCAAAAGGGTTATGTGGACAATGTATTTAGGAAATGAAGTTTAAATAAATGTAAGCATGCTTTTTTACAGGAAAGCTTGCATGCAAATGCTAATGTATATTATCAATCTCCCAGAGAAGAACAGACTTTGAATCTTCCCCAAATTATCTGATGAGAGAAATATTTCCTGAAGAACTGATATTTCCAGAAACATAGTTTGGCAGATTCTAAACTGGATGAAATTTTCTGTCCCTTCTCACAGTGAGTATCTGTTATTTCTATAGAATCTGCTTAAACAATGCCACTTGTAATTGCCGCTCCTGTCCAATTGTATGACCAGTACTCTTGTTAAGGTCCAGATTACATTTTACCAGGACAACTTCCATAGCTCTCTACGCAGAGATTCATCAGACGTCTTCAGTAAGCAATGGTTGCGTAGAACACTACTTTGGAGTGATAGGGTCCAAATATTGCCACTGTGAGACTTCATATCCATTCCCCTGTGTACCCAGTTCTCACCTTCAGGAAACCTGTCTCTTTTTTATATCACTATTTCTAGCAGCCAGGAGAGTGCCCAGTACACCTTATATGCTTATGAAACTTAAGTTGATTGCTTTTTAGGGGAATAATGGATGAATACAATTAGATTTGCCTTCACTATAGGATTTCTCAGAGCTTTTACTATGCCAATATGCAGATTAAATATCCAAAAAGGACATAGAAGACTTATTCTTACCAAAATTTGGGGGCATGAAAAAAGTTCTGTTTTATTACACAGAATTTATTAGCATCTTACAAAACATACTTTAGGTGACACTCCTCAGTATTGTTTCTCTCCAGCTGTTGTGCGAGAATATACTCTGTCTTTTAAAATTCTCATAGTCTCATTTCCAAAGGAAGATTTTAGGATTTTCATTTGTCATGAAACAGGAGCTAAAAAGAGGAGAAAAAGTCAATTATACTTATGTATTAACGCTCTTCAAAATCAGAGCTGCTTGTGTTCAGTCATATTTTGGAAAATGCACTATATACTCTGATGGAATGAACAAATGATAAAATTAATTTTAAATGGTATTTAAACCTGGGAAAACTCAGCCAAATGGCTTTACAGGGACAGCTGTTTGTAATAAAGAATATTAAGAAAAGGGTGGAAGAGAATATTATTGGGCTTTTCTAAAACTGACCATCATTTGCCTTAAAGAGTACTACACAAAAATAAAGGTATTTGTATTTAATTGGATTTATAAAATTCTAATCACTTTTCTTATGGGATATGCAATATCTTTCTGAATAGGATTTTTTCAACATCAGTAACTTATTACCATATATTTAGAGAATTGAATGAATAAACTCTATATTTAGTGGAGGGTGTTAATTATGATTAGTACTTGATATGTAGGGAAAGATCACTAAAAGTCTTTTTTTTTTAATTCAGGTAACGTTGGTTTATAACTTTATATAAATTTCAGGTGACCATCATTGTATTTTGACTTCTGTATAGGCTGCATCATGTTCACCACCAAAAGTCTAGTTTCCATTCGTTACTGTACAAATGTCCGCATTTACCCCTTTCATCCTCCCTCCGCCCCCTTTCCCTTTGGTAACCACAAATCTGTTCTCCATATCTATATGTTTGATTGTTTATCTTCCACATATGAGTGAAATTATACAGTATTTGTCTTTCTCCATCTGACTTATTTCGCTTAGCATAATACCCTCAAGGTCCATCCATGTTGTTGCAAATGGCTAGATTTCATCTTTTTTATGGCTGAGTAGTATTCCATTGCTCTGTGTGTGTGTGTGTGTGTGTGTGTGTGTGTGTGTGTGAAAGAGAGAGAGAGAGTGTGTACATATATATATATTGTCCTTTCATCCATCAGTGGCACTTAGGTTGTTTCCAAGTGTTGCCTATTGTAAATAATGTTGCAATGAAATACGGGTGCATGTATCTTTTTGAGTTATTTTTGTGTTCTTTGGATAAATATCCAGAAGTGGAATAGCTGGATCATATGGTAGTTCTATTTTTAATTTTTTGAGAACTCTCTGTACTGTTTTCCATAGTGGCTGCACCAATTTACATTCCCACCAGCAGTGTATGAGGGTTCCCTTGTCTCCACATCCTCTCCAACACTTATTATTTCCTGTCTTTTTAATAACAGCCATTCTGACAGGCATGAGGTGATATCTGATTGTGGTTGTGATTTGCATTTCCCCAATAATTACTGATGTTGAATATCCTTTCACCTTCCTGTTGGCCATCTGTATGTCTTCTTTGGAACAAAAAAAAATGCCTATTCAGATCCACTGACCATTTTTTGACTGGGTTGTTTGTTTTTTTGTTATTGAATTATATGAGTTCTTTATATATTTTGCATATTAATCCTTTATTGAATATATGATTTGCAAATATTTTCTCCCAGTTTGGTTGTCTTTTCATTTTGTTGATGATTTCCTTTGCCGTGCAGAAGCTTTTTAGTCTGATGTAGTTGGATTTATTTTTCCTTTGTTTCTCTAGCCTGAGGATACATGATATTCAAAAAGATACTGCTAAGACTGATGTCAAAGAGTGTACTGCTAATGTTTTTTTCTAGGAGTTTTATGGTTTCAGGTCTTACATTCAAGTCTAATCCACTTTCAGTTAATTTTTTGTATATGGTATAGGATAATCTACTTTCATTCTTTTGTATGTGGCTGTCCAGTTTTCCCAACACTATTTGTTGAAGAGACTTTCCTTTCTCCATTGTATGTTCTTGGCTTCTTCTTTGAAGACTAGCTGTCCATAGATGTGTGGTTTTATTTCTGGGCTTTCAATTCTGTTCCATTGATCTGTGCATCTATTTTTGTGTCAGTACCATGCTGTTTTATTACCATAGCTTTGTAGTATATTTTGAAGTCAGGGATTGTGATGCCTCCAGCTTTGTTCTTTTTCTGAAGATTGCTTTGGCTATTTGGGGTCTTTTGTTGTTCCATGTAAATTTTAGGATTCTTTGTTCTATTTCCACGAAAAATCTTTTTGGGATTCTGATTGGGATTACACTGAACCTGTAGATTGCTTTAGGTAATATGGATATTTTAACTATATTTATTCTTCCTATCCTTAAGCATGCAATATCTTTCCATTTCTTTATGTACTCTTAAATTTCCTTCAATGATGTCTTGTAGTTTTCAGCGTACAAGGTTTTCACCTCCTTGGTTAAATTTACTCCTAGATATTTTATTCTTTTTGTTGTGATTGTAATTGGGATTGTATTCTTGATTTCTCTTTCTGATAGTTGATCGTTAGTGTATAGAAATGCAACTGATTTTTGTGATTTTGTACCCTGCAACTTTACTATATTTGTTAATTATTTCTAATAGTGTTTTTTTTTGTAGATTCTTTAGGGTTTTCTATATACAGAGTCATGTCATCCACAAATAGTGACAGTTTTATTTCTTCCTTTGCAGTTTGGATCCCTTTTATTTCTTTTTCTTGCCTAATTGCTCTGGCTAAAACTTCCAGTACTGTGTTTAATAAGAGTGGTGAAGAGAAGAGCCAAGATGGCGCCGTGAGTAGTCCTCTTTGTCTCTCGCCCTTCGAGTCTACAATTATTTGGACACTTATCGCTTGACAAAGGATATCCAGACAGCATCTCAGGACGTCTGAGACACCCACGCGACTATACATCGGAAGGCGGATGGACTTTCCTCTGGGAGGATGTGGAAATAGGTGAGGGCTCTCCAACCCCGACGGACAGCCTGGTACCCGCAAGCGGCTTTCTTCCAAGGGACGCCCCCAGAGGATCCACGCACGTCTAGGGCAGGAGCGAGAACACAACAGAGGAGCGACGGTAGAAACAGGTGACCAGAACCCTACTTAAACCCCCTGCAATTACTCCTAAACGCAGAGGGAAACTTTGGAGTTGCACACCTGAGCCCGCGGGGAGAGTCTCTCCCCGCCATTGGCGGGGGGATCCAGCCTGGTGCTCGGGGCGCCCGGAGGGTCCCAGAGAGAGACACGGAGGGCACGGAGATCTCCCAGCTGCCGTTGCCCGCCCCGTGGGACTAGGGATTGCCGGAGATCTCGGAGAGGACCGGGGCGGGGGGAAGTTTCAAAGGCCGGTTCTGCGACCCGGAGGGGAAGCGCCGGAGCTCCGCCGGGCAGCAGACAAAACTCCCTGTCTGCCATTGGCAGAGGGGCCACGCCCAGCATTCACGGCTCCGGCAGAGGCCAGGAGAGAAGCCCTGAGGGCGGGGCGACCCCCAGCTGCCGTTGCCCACCCCGTGGGGCTAGGGATTGCCGGAGATCTCGGAGAGGACCGGGGCGGGGGGAACTTTCAAAAGGCCGGTCCTGCGACCTGGAGGGGAAGCGCCGGAGCTCCGCCCGGGCAGCAGACAAAACTCTCTGTCTGCCGTTAGCAGAGGGGCCACGCTGAGCATTCACGGCTCCGGGAGAGGCCCGGAGAGAATCCCTGAGGGCGGGGCGACCCCCAGCTGCCGTTGCCCACCCCGTGAGGCTAGGGATTGCTGGAGATCTCAGAGAGGACTGGGGCTGGAGAGAGTTCCAGAGACCCAGCTTAGTAGCCTAGGGGGAAACCCTACAGGCTCACAGCAGCCTTAGGGAAAGCCTCTGCACAGCACCAGTAGAAGGCACCCAGCCGCCAGCCACAAGGCTGGAAGACCCCAGGGCAAAAGCAGCATAGCTAGGTGTACTAACCACAGACTGTAGAAGATGCCAATAGCTCTCCTGCGACCTATAGAGGACAAGTGAGATTTGGTGGGTGCCGACAGCAACGGAGCGACAAATATAAGTGATCCCACCCCTGGCTGCTGGAAAAGCCCATAACACCGTTGCAGACCCCAAGGAGAGAGCACATCTAGGTGGGCTGCAACAGTAGGCACCTGCAGCCTGAAGCCCCCCTGTGACGGCCCCCA